>NC_042971.1:55170892-55470892 GCF_901001165.1 Salmo trutta
GCCAGTGTGTGTGTGTGTGTGTGTGTATGCCAGTGTGTGTGTTTGTGTGTGTGCATGCGTGCATGCATGCCAGTGTGTGTGCGTGTATGCAACTTTTGCGTGTGTGTGTGTGTGTGTCACAAAGCCATGCCACCCATTCAGATGAGATGTAACCTGAGGTTAGAAGGTCATGCTGGATGATGAGATGTAATCTGAGGTTAGAAGGTCATGCTGGATGATGAGATGTAACCTGAGGTTAGAAGGTCATGCTGGATGATGAGATGTAACCTGAGGTTAGAAGGTCATGCTGGAGGATGAGATGTAACCTGAGGCTAGAAGTCATGCTGGATGATGAGATGTAATCTGAGGTTAGAAGGTCATGCTGGAGGATGAGATGTAACCTGAGGCTAGAAGTCATGCTGGATGATGAGATGTAACCTGAGGTTAGAAGGTCATGCTGGATGATGAGATGTAACCTGAGGTTAGAAGGTCATGCTGGATGATGAGATGTAACCTGAGGTTAGAAGGTCATGCTGGAGGATGAGATGTAATCTGAGGCTAGAAGGTCATGCTGGATGATGAGATGTAATCTGAGGTTAGAAGGTCATGCTGGATGATGAGATGTAACCTGAGGTTAGAAGGTCATGCTGGAGGATGAGATGTAACCTGAGGCTAGAAGTCATGCTGGATGAGTTCATGTGTTATCTGGCAGGGCAATGAGGGCAGACACACACTCTGTATATAAGCTACTGTACTAATGGTACATTAGCCTGCAGGAGTGGGGGTGACAAAATTATTGTATAATATCTAATCTCGGTAGAGGGAATCCATAATCAAGATTATCCTGCTATACTAAGAACCCAGTCATAGACTGGGTAAAATATACACTTAGAGTACAAAACATTAAGAACACCTTCCTAATATGGATTGTATTGAAGGCATTGTGGCTTTTTATGTATTGTTTTAGGAAGAACACTTTCATTGTAGTTCTGTAAGTTGTGTTTACTATAGGGTATAGGTCTAGGTAAGTATGTCAATGTGACACTATGTGCTTTTGTGTATAGATAGAGAGATGGAGTGCGTAACTGAGATTAAGTGTTTAGTGTGTAGCAGAACAGAGGGTGTTTTTAGGAGCAGAGTGGGCCAGATGGCGGCTAGGGTAGTGTAGGATCAGGCTGGGGCCTGGCACCGAGCAAAGTAGCTTCCAGGAACCCTAATTAAGGGGAGGGAGAATCACCTGAGGGCCAGAGGGACATCAAAGAGCCCTTTCTCTAACCCTCTCTCTGCCCCCCCCCCTCTCTCTCTCTCTCTCTCACGGTTGCTCTCTCTTTCTTTCTTTCTTTCTTTCTTTCTTTCTTTCTTTCTTTCTTTCTCTCTCTCTCTCTCACACATGGTTGCTCTCTCTTTCGCTCTCTCTCTATCCCATGCTCTCTCTCTGTTTCTTTCTCTCTCCCTCTTTCTTTCTCCCTCTCTGTCTCTCCCTCTCTCCCCCATCTCTCCTTTTCCCTCTCTCACTCTAAAGGACTGCTCTACAGTAACACCTTTGACTGGTTTTGTGTTCTCTCCCCCTCTCCCCTCCTCTCCTCCTCGCCCCCCTCTCACTCTCTCCTCCTCTCCTCCTCCCTCTCAGCGATGGACCTGATGGTGGGGTTAGGGTGAGGCGGTGAAACCAGGGCGTCGACCTCACCTGGAGCTTTTATGTCACAGTAGAACTTCCCCTTTTTCTACACGACCAGTTCAGACAGATTCACATTAAAAGCCACTGTACATTCCAGAAGGGAAGCCCAGAATGACACGTCAGTGACCAGGAGGAATAACTGATATATAGAGATCACTGAGTTTGTTATGGGGTTAGTAGGGTTCATGATCTTGTTTTTAGTCACTACAGACCGACCACTGTTTAGCGTTCATGGATGTAACCACTGCACCTTGCTCAGTACTCAGTATGGTATATTTTTGTACATTTTAGCTTCATGTATTAAGTAACGCACTTGCGTACACACACACACACACACACACACACACACACACACACACACACACACACACACACACACACACACACACACAGTCACACACTGTAATAGTGTTTGTACATTAAGCTGCATACTGGAATGCAGAAATAATTGTTAATGCAATTATAGACATCCAGAGATCTAGGCAGAAAGAAAACAGTCAGGATACCAAGGATAGAACCATCAAACAACATGGAGAAATCTGCAGACAGCACGGAGTAGTCTACAGACAGCATGGAGTAACCTACAGACAGCACGGAGTAGTCTACAGACAGCATGGAGTAACCTACAGACAGCGTGGAGTAACCTACAGACAGCATGAAGTAGTCTACAGACAGCATGGAGTAACCTTCAGACAGCGTGGAGTAACCTGCAGACAGCACGGAGTAGTCTACAGACAGCATGGAGTAACCTACAGACAGCGTGGAGTAACCTACAGACAGCGTGGAGTAACCTACAGACAGCATGAAGTAGTCTACAGACAGCATGGAGTAACCTTCAGACAGCGTGGAGTAGCCTACAGACAGCGTGGAGTAGCCTACAGACAGCATGAAGTAGTCTACAGACAGCGTGGAGTAACCTTCAGACAGCGTGGAGTAACCTACAGACAGCATGAAGTAGTCTACAGACAGCGTGGAGTAACCTTCAGACAGCGTGGAGTAACCTACAGACAGCATGGAGTAACCTGCAGACAGCATGGAGTAACCTACAGACAGCATGGAGTAACCTGCAGACAGCATGGAGTAACCTACAGACAGCATGGAGTAACCTACAGACAGCATGGAGTAACCTACAGACAGCATGGAGTAACCTACAGACAGCATGGAGTAACCTGCAGACAGCATGGAGTAACCTGCAGACAGCATGGAGTAACCTGCAGACAGCATGGAGTAACCTGCAGACAGCATGGAGTAACCTACAGACAGCATGGAGTAACCTACAGACAGCATGGAGTAACCTACAGACAGCATGGAGTAACCTACAGACAGCATGGAGTAACCTACAGACAGCATGGAGTAACCTGCAGACAGCATGGAGTAACCTGCAGACAGCATGGAGTAACCTACAGACAGCATGGAGTAACCTACAGACAGCATGGAGTAACCTACAGACAGCATGGAGTAACCTACAGACAGCATGGAGTAACCTGCAGACAGCATGGAGTAACCTACAGACAGCATGGAGTAACCTACAGACAGCATGGACTAACCTACAGACAGCATGGAGTAACCTACAGACAGCATGGAGTAGTTAAAGACAGCATGGAGTAGTCTACAGATAGCATGGAGTAGTCTACAAACAGCATGGAGTAGTCTACAGACAGCATGGAGTAGTCTACAGACAGCATGAAGTAGTCTACAGACAGCATGAAGTAACCTACAGACAGCATGGAGCAGTCTACAGACAGCATGGAGCAGTCTACAGACAGCATGGAGTAGTCTACAGACAGCATGGAGCAGTCTACAGACAGCATGGAGTAGTCTACAGACAGCATGGAGTAGTCTACAGACACCATGGAGCAGTCTACAGACAGCATGGAGCAGTCTACAGACAGCATGGAGTAGCCTACAGACAGCATGGAGTAACCTACAGACAGCATGGAGTAGTCTACAGACAGCATGGAGTAACCTGCAGACAGCATGGAGTAACCTACAGACAGCATGGAGTAGCCTACAGACAGCATGGAGTAGCCTACAGACAGCATGGAGTAACCTACAGACAGCATGGAGTAGCCTACAGACAGCATGGAGTAACCTACAGACAGCATGGAGTAACCTACAGACAGCATGGAGTAACCTACAGACAGCATGGAGTAACCTACAGACAGCATGGAGTAGTTAAAGACAGCATGGAGTAGTCTACAGACATCATGGAGTAACCTACAGATAGCATGGAGTAGTCTACAGACAGCATGGAGTAGTCTACAGACAGCATGGAATAGTCTACAAACAGCATGGAGTAACCTACATCTTAGCACACCAACAACACCTCAGAGCCACAGGAGAGAATCCTACAAAATCCAACCTCAAATACTTCACACTTCACAAAGACACTGTCTTCTGCAGAGAAGAAAAAGAAGGCTGTCAGAGGCCCTTTCCACACCCTCCCCGCCTCCCCACCTCCCCAACCTGTTCCTTCCCCTCTCATCTCTGTTTGACAAGGACATGTTATTTCCCCGGCATAACTGTGACTGCTGTCTGGGAATGGGCCAGAAATGGGTCAGTATTTAGAATAAATGGTACCCTGCGAACCATCTGTCCACCCCCCCCCCCCCCCACACACACACACACAGACACACACACAAACACACACACACCTCCGCCTCCCACCCACAGGGCACAGCCCCATGCCGCTCAGCCACCAATACCCTGTAGTCAGGAAGCCTTTCTAACAGGGGTAGTCGTTTCCATGTCACAACCGGATGCTACTCAGAGATTAACACAAGAGGTGTCCCCCTCTGATCATCACCCGCCCGGCTCGCCACCTCAGCTCTCTCTCTTTTCTGTCGCTCCCTCTTCTGCAAGTCCTCTGAAAGAGAAAATACACTACTCAGATCAGAATATGTTATATTCGGTCGGTCCTTTTTTTTCTACATTCACATACAAGCGTTTATAAACACAATTTGCACAATGATCACGTAATGATTCCTATTTAGTAAATGCGTAAACACAGATTCCGCATAAACATTTGTAAGGTAGGATGGATTAAATCTATCTCTACTGCTTCAAAGGAACAAACTAATCCCTCTTAGTTATAGGAACACAGGAAGAAGGTCAGAAACATTAGCCGAAGTAACAGCAGTAAGACAGAACCTACAGTGGCACGTAACTATTCGTACACAACACCATTAACCAGAGGTGACAGGAACATGGCTAAACTCCTCTAAACTGTAACACCACAGTTTAATACTTCCCTCTGTATTGGACAGGCTATGACGTCACCGCTGAGATGAGAACTGCCAGAAAGTTAAAAGGCACATCATTTCCTGACTGCAATACAGTGGCAGTTTGTTTCACTTCAGACCGAAAATGAAGACAAGACTTGAAGTTTAGCTCATTTGCCAACTTATTCACAAAGCATCTCAGAGTAGGAGTGCTGATCTAGGGTCAGTTTTGCCCTTAATATCATAATGAATAAGAGTGCATGGATAATGTGGAACTGAACCTGGATCAGTAGTCCTACTCTGAGACGGTTTATGAATATGGGTCTTGGTTTCAGAAGTAGGAATAGATATTATCTTGTAATGTACTTTTCATTCAGTTTCACATCAGGGTTATATTGGGATTTGTGTACAGTATTAAATGTAGATAGAATCAGTATGACGTTGAAATTTAATAATGAATCATAATGTAATTATTGATTTCAGAAAAGAACACATCATCCCATAATATGATGTAGAGGTTTTATATTGCGGTATGACAGCCCTCACAGTTCCCATGGGGAGTCAAATGGCAACCAGTGAATCAATCCATTGACACAGTCACTGAGAGTCAGTGGTTTGGCTGTGAATCACCATTCATTCAGTCTCTCCTACCAACCTCAGTCCCTGGCTCTGTGTGGAAGGGATCTCTGCTGCTGGGAGAAGGCCTGGTTGTTACAGGCTGTGGACTCAGGGTACATTTAAATAGTGTACAAGTGGCATCCTCTCCCCATCTCCTTTCTACTGCACTGCAACATACAGAAGAAAAAATATATATATATAGATATATATATAGATATATATATTATTTACATTTTTTTCATATATATGTGGCAGTGCAGTGGAAAGGAGATGAGGAGAGGATGCCACTTGTACACTATTTAAATGTATATACATACAGGGCAAGCTTGTAGCATCATACCCAAGAAGACTCGAGATTGTAATCGCTGCCAAAAAAATATATACAGTATCTCACAAAAGTGAGTACACCCCTCACATTTTTGTAAATATTTGAGTATATCTTTTCATGTGACAACACTGAAGAAATGACACTTTGCTACAATTTAAAGTAGTGAGTGTACAGCTTGTATAACAGTGTACATTTGCTGTCCCCTCAAAATAACTCAACACACAGCCATTAATGTCTAAACCGCTGGCAACAAAAGTGAGTACACCCCTAAGTGAAAATGTCCAAATTGGGCCCAATTAGCCATTTTCCCTCCCTGGTGTCATGTGACTCGTTAGTGTTACAAGGTCTCAGGTGTGAATGGGGAGCAGGTGTGTTAAATTTGGTGTCATCACTCTCACACTCCCTCATACTGACTGGTCACTGGAAGTTCAACATGGCACCTCATGGCAAAGAACTCTCTGAGGATCTGAAAAAAAGAATTGTTGCTCTACATAAAGATGGCCTGGGCTATAAGAAGATTGCCAAGACCCTGAAACTGAGCTGCAGCATGGTGGCCAAGACCATACAGCGGTTTAACAGGACAGGTTCCACTCAGAACAGGCCTCGCCATGGTCGACCAAAGAAGTTGAGTGCACGTGCTCAGCGTCATATCCAGAGGTTGTCTTTGGGAAATAGACGTATGAGTGCTGCCAGCATTGCTGCAGAGGTTGAAGGGGTGGGGGGTCAGCCTGTCAGTGCTCAGACCATACGCCTCACACTGCATGAAATTGGTCTGCATGGCTGTCATCCCAGAAGGAAGCCTCTTCTAAAGATGATGCACAAGAAAGCCCGCAAACAGTTTGCTGAAGACAAGCAGACTAAGGACATGGATTACTGGAACCATGTCCTGTGGTCTGATGAGACCAAGATAAACTTATTTGGTTCAGATGGTGTCAAGCGTGTGTGGTGGCAACCAGGTGAGGAGTACAAAGACAAGTGTGTCTTGCCTACAGTCAAGCATGGTGGTGGGAGTGTCATGGTCTGGGGCTGCATGAGTGCTGCCGGCACTGGGGAGCTACAGTTCATTGAGGGAACCATGAATGCCAACATGTACTGTGACATACTGAAGCAGAGCATGATCCCCTCCCTTCGGAGACTGGGCCACAGGGCAGTATTCCAACATGATAACGACCCCAAACACACCTCCAAGACGACCACTGCCTTGCTAAAGAAGCTGATGGTAAAGGTGATGGACTGGCCAAGCATGTCTCCAGACCTAAACCCTATTGAGCATCTGTGGGACATCCTCAAACGGAAGGTGGAGGAGTGCAAGGTCTCTAACATCCACCAGCTCCGTGATGTCGTCATGGAGGAGTGGAAGAGGAGTCCAGTGGCAACCTGTGAAGCTCTGGTGAACTCCATGCCCAAGAGGGTTAAGGCAGTGCTGGAAAATGATGGTGGCCACACAAAATATTGACACTTTGGGCCCAATTTGGATCTCGCCATATGTTTTCAAATAGATTTAAGTCCAAACTGTAATTCGGCCACTCAGGAACATTCACTGTCTTCTTGGTAATTCACTCCAGTGTGGATTTGGCCTTGTGTTTTAGGTTATTGTCCTGCTAAAAGGTGAAATCATCTCCCAGTTGAAAGCAGATTGAACCAGGTTTTCCTCTAGGATTTTGCCTGTGTTTAGCACTATTCCGTTCCTTTTTTATCCTGAAAAACTCCCAAATCCTTAACGATTACAAGCATACCAATAACATGATGCAGCCACCACCATGCTTGAAAATATGGAGAGTGGTACTCAGTAATGTGTTGTGTTCCATTTGCATTCAACATAAACCTTTGTATTCAGGACATGAATGTAATTTCTTTGCCACATTTTTTGCAGTTTTACTTTAGTTTACTTTAGCTTCCTGCTTTTCACTCTATAATTTAGGTTAGTATTATGGAGTAACTATACTGAACAAAAATATAAACGCAGCATGCAACAATTTCAAAGATTTTACTGAGTTACAGTTCACATAAGAAATCAGTCAATTGAAATAAATTCAATAGGCAGTAATCTATGGATTTCACCTGAGTGGGAATACAGATATGCATCAGTTGGTCACAGATACCTTAAAAAAAGGTAGAGGCATGGATCAGAAAACCAGTCAGTATCTGGTGTGACCACCATTTGCCTCATGCAGCGCAACACATCTGCTTTGCATAGAGTTGATCAGGCTGTTGATTGTGGCCTGTGGAATGTTGTCCCACTCCTCTACAATGGCTGAGCGATGTTGCTGGATATTGTCGGGAACTGGAACACATTGTGCCACAAGTTTTGAGGGCCCATGCATTTGGCATGCTGACTGCAGGAATGTCCACCAGAGCTCTTGCCAGAGAATTCAATGTTAACCTCTCTACCAAATTCACTGCTTGACTGAGGGGCCTTACAGATAATTGTATGTGTGGGGTACAGAGATGAGGTAGTCAATCAAAAATCATGTTAATTAAACATGAAACTTATTATGTGACTTGTTAAGCACATGTTACTCCTGAAGTTATTTAGGCTTGCCATTAAAAAAAGGGTTGAATACTTATTGACTCAAAACATTTCAGCTTTTCATTTGTAATTAATATATATGTACAGAACCAGTCAAAAGTTGGACACACCTACTCATTCCATTTTTTGTAATTTTTTAAAATTATTTTCTACATTGTAGAATAATAGTGAACACATAAAAACTAATGAAATAACACATATGGAATTATGTAGTAACCAAAAGAGTGTTAAACATCTGAGATTCTTCAAAGTAGCCACCCGTTAGCTTGATGACAGCTTTTCACAGTCTTGGCATTCTCTCAAACAGCTTCATGAGGTAGTCACCTGGAATGCATTTCAATTAACAGGTGTGCCTTCTTAAAAGTTCATTTGTAGAATTTATTTTCTTCTTAATGCGTTTGAGCCAATCAGTTGTGTTGTGACAAGGTAGGGGTGGTATACAGAAGATAGCCCTATTTGGCAAAAGACCAAATCCATATTATGGCAAGAACAGCGAAAATAAGCAAAGAGAAACGACAGTCCATCATTACTTTAAGACATGAAGGTCACTCAATCCGGAACATTTTAAGAACTTTGAAAGTTTCTTCAAGTGCAGTCGCAAAAACCATCAAGCGCTATGATGAAACTGGCTCTCATGAGGACTGTCACAGGAAAGGAGGACCTAGAGTTACCCGTGCTGAAGAGGATAAGTTAATTAGAGTTAACTGCACCTCAGATTGGTATATAGACAAGTACGAAAAATATGGTAAAATCTTGGTAAATAGTGTGGTCTACAGCTTATCATGAGATACTCTACCTCAGGTGAACAAAACCTCGAGACTTCCTTTGATTTTATGTACCAGCTGTTGTTTACAACTATGCATAGGCCACCTCCCCTTGTCTCACCAGAGACCGCTGTTCTATCTCGCCAAAAAAGCTTAAAACCCACCAGCTGTATGTTAGTCATGTCATCGTTAAACCACGATTCGGTGAACCATAAGATATTAGTTTTTAATGTCCCGTTGGTAGGATATACGTGCTCGTAGTTCGTCTATTTTATTATCGATTGATTGTACGTTGACTAATAGGACCGATGGTAAAGGTAGATTACCCTATTGATGACGGATCTTTACAAGGCACCCGGACCGTCGTCCATGATGCCTCCGTCTTTTCCTCCTGCAAATGACAGGGATGAGGGCCTTGTAGGGTGTCTGGAGTAAATCCTTCCTGTCCAACTCATTGAAGAAGAAAAATTCCTCCAGTACAGGGTGAGTAATTGCTGCCCTGATATCAAGAAGCTATTTTTGGGCATAAGACACGGTAGCAGAAATATGATGTACAAAATAAGTTACAAATAACGCGAAAAAACATACACAATAACACAATTGGTTACGGGATCGTAAAACGGCGCCCATCTCCTTCGGCTCCATTATTGGGTATTGGGTGTAGGCCAGTGACCATAATCTCAATTTAATCCATTTTAAATTCAGGCTGTAACCCAAGTGTGGAAAAAGTCAAAGAGTGTGTATACTTTCTGAAGGCACGGTCTATAGTAGCAAAGTTATTGTTACTCACTGTGTATTTATTCCTTGTTTTACATTTTACATTTTTAGTCATTTAGCAGACGCTCTTATCCAGAGCGACTTACAGTAGTGAATGCATACATTTCATACATTTTTTTTTCTTCGTACTTGGCCCCCCGTGGGAATCGAACCCACAACCCTGGTGTTGCAAACACCATGCTCTACCAACTGAGCTACGGGGAAGGCTATATTTTATTCCTTCCTTCATTTTTTTGTACTATTTCTATTTTTTCCTCTCTTCTGCGTTGTTGGTAATGGCCCGTAAGTAAGCATTTCAATGTTAGTCTACACATGTTATTTACGAAGCATGTGACAAATACAATTTGGTTTGATTTGAAATGTGTTGCTTTACGGCGCCCCTGGAGCAAATTAGTGCTTACCAGGCAGGTGAAAGTTAATACTTGTTCAGGCTCCCCCATATTGTTTTCACCTGTCTGTCCAGTCAGTCTCAGAAAAGCAAAGATGAAGGAGAGGAGACAAGAGGAGGAAGCCACTTTAGATTATTGAGATGCAGCCATGGGTTGTTACCGGAAGGCCAAAATCATCTGAGAATCTCAGTAGTGATGATCTGATCAGACAGGAGCCTTTCCCTCCATAGGCTGTGACCTCATCATGTGTCTCTTTAGTGATTACCAGCAGGGCATGCCCCCTCAGTTAACACAGGTAAAAATGTATATAAGGGTAGTTACGTGAGGACTACATAACACATTCATAATCCCTACATAATGGAATCATAATTAGTAAATAACAATTTTCGGAATTGTTATATCAACATCTGCAATGGATCTTGACATCATATTGACACATACTGTACATCTCTTGGAATAGTCTTGGAATCTCTTGGAATAGTCATGTTTATTTAATTATTACATTTTTATTTAACCTTTATTTAACTAGACAAGTCAGTTAAGAACAAATTCTTATTTACAATGATGGCCTACACCGGCCAAACCCGGACGACGCTGAGCCAATTGCGCGCCGCACTATGGGACTCCCAATCACGGCCGGATGTGATTCAGCCTGGATTCGAAACAAGGAACTGCAGTGATGCCTCTTGCACTGAGATGCAGTGCCTTAGACCGCTGTGCTACTCGTTAGCCATATTATACAGTATATTATAGTAATGTAAAGTATATAGTAGTCATGTACAGTATATAATAGTCATGTACAGTATATAATAGTAATGTACAGTATATAATAGTCATGTAAAGTATATAGTAGTCATGCACAGTATATAATGGTAATGTACAGTATATAATAGTAATGTAAAGTATATAGTAGTAATGTACAGTATATAATAGTAATGTACAGTATATAATAGTCATATAGTAGCAATGTACAGTATACAATAGTAATGTAAAGTATATAGTAGTCATGCACAGTATATAATAGTCATGTACAGTACATAATAGTAATGTACAGTATATAAAAGTCATACAGTAGTAATGTACAGTATATAATAGTCATATAGTAGTCATGTACAGTACATAGTAGTAATGTACAGTGTATATTAGTCATGTACAGTATATAATAGTAATATGGTAGTCATGTACAGTATATAATACTAATATAGTAGTCATGTATATATGACTATATATATATGACTGGGGCGGTAGGTAGACTAGTGGTTAGCACATTGGATTAGTAAGATTGAATCCCCGAGCTGACAAGGTAAAAAATCTGTCGTTCTGCCCCTGAACAAGGCAGTTAATCCACTGTTCCTAGGCCATCATTGAAAATAAGAATTTGTTCTTAACTGACTTGCCTAGTTAAATAAACGTAAAATATATACATTTTTTAAATGTACAGTATATCATTATCATATAGTAGTCATGTACAGTATATAACAGTCATGTACAGTATATAATAGTCATTTACAGTATATATTAGTAATGTACAGTACATATTAGTTATGTACTGTATATAATAGTCATATAGTAGTCATGTACAGTACATAGTAGTCATATAGTCATTCACAGTATATACTTTTCATATAGTAGTCATGTACAGTAAATAGTAGTCATATAATAGTCATGTACAGTATATAATAGTCATATAGTAGTCATGTACAGTACATAGTAGTAATGTACAGTATATAATAGTCATACAGTAGTCATGTACAGTATATACTAGTCATATAATAGTCATGTACAGTATATAATAGTCATATATTAGTCCTGTACATTATATAATAGTCATATAATAGTCATATACAGCATATAGTAGTCATGTACAGTATATAATAGTCATGTACAGTATTTAATAGTCATATAGTAGTCATGTGCAGTATATAATAGTCATGTACATTATATAATAGTCATGTAGTAGTCATGTACAGTATATAATAGTCATATAATAGTCATGCACAGTATATAATTTAAAAAAAATGTATTTCACCTTTATTTAACCAGGTAAGCTAGTTGAGAACAAGTTCTCATTTACAACTGTGACCTGGCCAAGATAAAGCAAAGCAGTGCAACACAAACAACAACACAGAGTTACACATGGAATAAACAAAACATACAGTCAATAACCCAATAGAAAAAATGTATATATACAGTGTGTGCAAATGAGGTAAGATTAGGGAGGTAGGCAATAAATAGGCCATGGTGGCGAAATAATTACAATTTAGCAATTTAACACTGGAGTGATAGAGACTGGAGTGATAGATGCGCAGAAGCTGAATGTGCAGGTAGAGATAAAATAAAATATTAATAAATAAATAACCATATGGGGATGAGGTAGTTGGATGGGCTATTTACAGATGAGCTATGTACAGGTGCAGTGATCTGTGAGCTGCTCTGACAGCTGGTGCTTAAAGTTAGTGAGGGAGATATGAGTCTCCAGCTTCAGTGATTTTTGCAATTCGTTCCAGTCATTGGCAGCAGAGAACTGGAAGGAGAGGCGGCCAAAAGGAGGAATTGGCTTCGGGGGTGACCAGTGAAATATACCTGCTGGAGCGCGTGCTACGGGTGGGCGCGTGCTACGGGTCATGTACAGTATATACTAGTCATATAGTAGTCATGTACAGTATATAATAGTCATATAGTATATACTAGTCATATAGTAGTCATATAAATTATCTGGTTTATAAAGAATTATATACTGGTTTATAAATCTGGTTTATAAATGATCTATCAAATCGTACACAATGTGTAATGGCAGATGGTTGTAAATCCAGTCCATGGAGGTGTGCTCAGGTGTTCCGCAAGGTTCTATTTTGAAAATGCCCAAAGAGCATTTAACATCATACAACAGAATCTGTATGATTTAAAGCTGGTTCTAAATTCAGGTAAAACAAAATGCATGGTATTTTCAAATGCCAGGCATGTTACTAATCATGTCATTGCTACATTGGCTGGACATACTATAGAGCAAGTTAAAGTGTACAAATATTTGGGTGTGTGGGTTGATGACAAGCTGAGCTTCACTGTGCATGTAGAGAACTTGATAAGGAAGCTCAAGCTGAGAGGTTTTTATTACCGGCATAAGGCTTGTTTTTCTCTGGAGGCCAGGAAGGAGCTGGTATGATGTTCATTACTGGAGGTTTTATATTTTAGTGCTGTTATATATATATATGCAGGCCTCAGCCACTACCCTGAGAGCACTTGATTCAGTGTATCATGCAGCCGCCAGGTTCATTACAAATCAGAAACGTCTAACACATCATTGTGATCTCTACAGCGCTGTTGCCTGGTCGTCGTTGACCTTGTGTAGGCTTAAACACTGGTATGCACTGATTTATAAGGCCATATTGGATAAAATGCTATTTTATCTCTGTTCTTTTTTAGTCATTTTCGGTAAATAAATATCAATTACGGTCCCATTCTCATTTGTTTCTAACACTACCAAAAATTAGAACAGGTCATGGTAGAAATAGTTCTAGTTACTTAGCTCCGTGGTCCTGGAATTCTCTCCTGAACATTTAAAAATTTGACGATCTAGTTTCGTTGGTGGAGTTTAAATACTTGATCGATGTATATATCATAGAAGAGTGTAATTGTCTTCAGGACAGCTGTTTTTAGTCAAGACTTTTGTGTTTTTAACGTAATATGTAATTGTTGTGTTAGTGTATGTAAATAGTTTTGTCTGAAATGTTGATCCCTTTGCTGCTATTGGACCAGGTCTCTCTTGGAAAAGAGATGTTATCTCAATGAGAAAAACCTGTATAAATAAAGGTAAAATAAATAAATAAATGTACAGTATATAATAGTCATGTACAGTATATAATAGTCATATAGTAGTCATGCACAGTACATAATAGTGATGTACAGTACATAATAGTAATATTGTATAAACTAGTCATATAGTAGTCATGTACAGTATATAATAGTCATACAGTTGTCAGGCACAGTGCATAATAGTGATGTACAGTACATAATAGTAATATAGTATAGACTAGTCATGTATAGTATATAATAGTCATGTACAGTTGTTACGAATCCCTTTGGCCCAGCGGTCTAGGGGGGATGGATACGAGACCCGTAACATAAATCATGCAAATTATAATAGTGATAAAGATCAGTGAGAACCAAAAACCACAGACAACTGAAATCTACCGTCAAACTCAAAAGGTTTATTTTAAACACACGGTAAAGGGGTGTGAGAAAAGGGGCTGAGCTGCACCCAAGCAAAGAAACAATAAGCCAAAAACACCCCTAAGCTAGACTAGCCTATTTCAAGAACAGTTAGCTAACTAACCAAAAATACAGAGGGTGATCCGCCCAGTTCTAACTACAGTATTCCTACGGGTAATGTATGCCCATGGGCGACTTGTCTTGGTACCCCCTTTTCCCACCAAACAAACAAACAGTCAAACCACAAAACAATACTCACAGGATTACCGGACAAATGTGACATGTAGTTGCAAAAACAAAAGAGATCAATACAGAGATAGAGAGAGGGGGACACAGAGAGATAGAGATTGGAGATTGAGAGAATGAACACAAAGATTGATCTCAGAGTGAGAATGAGCTAGCGAGATAATGAGCTGGGGAGAAAACAACTGACTGGGTTTTTAAACCAGGGGAAAGGGGCTGTGATTGGGTGAGGAAAGGGGAGCAGGTGTCTTCTGATTGGGGACTGGTTGATGACTGATTGGGGAGTGATGATTGTCACCTGTGAGGAGGAGAAGGAGAGAAAATAAATACAAATACAGGATACACACTACCTGTATCCGTAACAACAGTTCATTATTCTCATATAGTAGTCATGTACAGTATATAATAGTCATGTACAGTATATACAGGTCATATAGTAGTCATGTACAGTATATAATAGTCATGTACAGTATATACAGGTCATATAGTAGTCATGTACAGTATATAATAGTCATATAGTAGTCATGTACAGTTCATTATTCTCATATAGTAGTCATGTACATTATATAATACTCATATAGTATGTAGTAGTCATATAGTAGTCATGTACAGTATATAATAGTGATATAGTATATACTAGTCATATAGTAGTCATGCACAGTATATAATAGTCATGTACAGTATATAATAGTCATACAATATATAATAGTCATGTAAAGTATACAATCTCATATGTGAGAAACATACTGAAAGTATATGTTACAACCTCGCAGGTAAATCTGGTTTTTATGAAAGTCTCCAAATAAGGTGTACCTGCCCTTTTTAGATTCCAGCCATACAGGCTTCCTCAGAGGTTTGTTTGAGCTAGCAGAGCAGCCCAGGCATCTCTTTCCTCAGAGGTTTGTTTGAGCTAGCAGAGCAGCCCAGGCATCTCTTTCCTAAGATGTTGTTTTGAGCTAGCAGAGCAGCCCAGGCATCTCTTTCCTAAGATGTTGGTTTGAGCTAGCAGAGCAGCCTAGACATCTCTTTCCTAAGATGTTGTTTTGAGCTAGCAGAGCAGCTCAGGCATCTCTTTCCTAAGATGTTGGTTTGAGCTAGCAGAGCAGCCCAGGCATCTCTTTCCTAAGATGTTGGTTTGAGCTAGCAGAGCAGCCTAGGCATCTCTTTCCTAAGATGTTGTTTTGAGCTAGCAGAGCAGCTCAGGCATCTCTTTCCTAAGATGTTGGTTTGAGCTAGCAGAGCAGCCCAGGCATCTCTTTCCTAAGATGTTGGTTTGAGCTAGCAGAGCAGGCCAGGCATCTCTTTCCTAAGATGTTGGTTTGAGCTAGCAGAGCATCCCAGGCATCTCTTTCCTCAGAGGTTTGTTTGAGCTAGCAGAGCATCCCAGGCATCTCTTTCCTCAGAGGTTGGTTTGAGCTAGCAGAGCAGGCCAGGCATCTCTTTCCTAAGATGTTGGTTTGAGCTAGCAGAGCAGCCCATGCAGCACAGCTCCTAAATACAGTCCAGTATTCAGTGCTGGCATAACTGATCCTTTCATTAGGAGCAGACTGCACCAAGCCTATAAAAGAGCTAATTGTGTGGTGAGTTAACAGAGAGACACACATAGTCACACTAGGTAACACACTAACTGGTTGATTTGATTTGAATTGACTAGCTAACACACTAACTACATTTACAAACACACGTGGGTACGTGTGTCCATCGTGCACAGCACACACAGGCATGAAAATATAGGCCTACAGACAAGCAGTCTTTTTCTGTCTGTCCATACAGTCTTAATCTGATTAAGGAAATGTGCTTGTGAATGAGAAAGGAGGAGAAAAGAAAGGTAGGAGAGAGGAGAGTTTGCGTAGGTGTGTAAATGCCTATTTTCTTGCTTTTCTTGTTTTGTGTTTATACTTCCACCGATCCTAATATTCCACAGTACGAGGACAGAACAGACAGACATGTCCACACATGGCTTCAAACCTTACTGTTCCCAGAATAGCCCCCACAGTGTCACACTGTCACCACTGACAACAATGGGCGTGTTCAAGAGGATCAAAACCCCAATGTATCAAGGGTAAATTGTGACTGGCTGACTGATCTACAAATAATAATGAGTCGTATTTATGATGGAAGGTGATTTGTAGTTCAGTAAGTCGGCAGTCGCCTGCAGTCGTTTTAATGCTCTCGAACACGGCCATTATTATTCAGCAGTTAAAGGGGCTGGGAAAATCTCTGCTTGGCAATGTCGCCAGGTAGAAAACCACACTTTTAGCTCATATCAAAATAAACATTGGAAAATTGTGTGGTGTGTTTTCTAATCTGAGTTAGATATTGAAACTATTTTCTGTCCCTATATCCTCACGCAATAGACTTCAGGTTTTAGCCCTCCTCAAGTCCTCTAGGGTTCGGAAAATGTTTACCCTCTGTGCAAATAAGACCTCAAAGATTTATACCACAGCAGGATGGAGAGATTTACCACAAAGTGATGCTCTTCAGGCTATCTCATATACCAAGGCATATATGTCTAGATGAAAGAGATTGAGGAAATGTATAATGATGGTGATGATGATATCAATCACTCAAAAACCTTAACTGTACATTAACACCAACTGAGTTATAACTCTCTCTCTTTCTCCATCTCTCTCTCTTTCCCTCCTACTCTCTCTCGCTCTCTCTCTCTCTCCAGAAGGCGACTCATGGAAGAAGTACACATCTAGAAAGAACTGCCAGTGAACATAGTTGTGAATTGACCTTCTTCTAGAGAATGTGGTTTCCCCTCTCTACAGTTTACTCAATTCCGACCATGACAAAAAATGTGTCATCATCCCTAAACATGAGACCAGTGGAACATAAGAGAAGTCAAAGAGAGACAGACATTCTCTCAGGGGTCTGTAATGGAACCTCAGCATCAGACAGGAAGGAAAGAACAGGGTGAACAGAGAAAGTAGTGGGACACGTGTGATGTGACTCACTGATGAATAGTGTCTGCTACCAATAACTGGATCAGAAATAGAAATAGCCAGGTTCTGGACCTCGTTGAGCCTTCCTGGGCCCCATCCAGGGGAGAAGAAGGCGTGGCCAATGGGCCTCACCCTTGACCACAGACATACGGATGAAGAATCCAGACGTTGGTATAAGCAACGTACAATGAGCCAAATAATGAGCCAAATGATCATTCAGGCTCATCTTCTCTGGTTAGTCAGACATTAATAACAATCACACAGACAATTACATTCTAGTGGACTGTAAGACTGTATTCACCGCTGGAGGATAAGGTGTGTCCAGTTGTGTGTGTTTCCCTGAATCCTCTGGGTGATAGCGGGATGCTGCGGAGGGGTCTGCTGGCCTGGGTGTCCCGTGTGGGCGTTCTGCTGGTCCTAGTGTGCTGCTCTCTGTCCCTCCTCTACGTCATGACCTGCAGCCCCCACTCCGAGGACAACCTGGTGAGCCATGCCCTGCCACGCCCCGGGATGGGGGTCGGGGTAGGAGGGGCAGCAGGGGGCACAGGGGCTGCTCAGAGCGGACCCACTGGGCGGAATGGATACCAAGCCATGCTTGCAGAGCGCGAGGAGCAACACAAGCTCCACATCACTAGTTTAAAGAAACAGATCGCCCAGCTGAAGGAGGCGCTACAGGAGCGGAGCGAGCAGCTGAAAGGAGTTCAAGACTCCTTGGAGCGGGGGACAGGGGGAGGCCAGTCCCCAGGAGGAGGTTTCCTCGGGGAGGGAGGACAAGGGCCAGGGGCCGACAGGAGCCACGCTGACCTTCAGGAGTTCCTCCACAGTCAGCTGGGCCGGGCGGAGGTCCACCAGGGGACCAGACTACCCAGTGAGTACGCCATGGTGCCCTTCGAGAGTTTCACCCTGCAGAGGGTGTACCAGCTGGAGATGGGCCTGACAAGGCACCCTGAGGAGAAGCCCGTGAGAAAGGACAGGAGAGATGAGCTGAGTGAAGTGCTAGAGACAGCCCTGCAGAGTCTCAACACCCCCCGCAACGGAGCAGGCAAAGGCCACACCACCAAGGTCTACTCACCATCAGACTTCATAGAAGGTGAGTCATTAAGCTCCATACCAGAGCCAAACATACAGTATGTATACAGCCATATGCTATATATAAATGTATGGATATCTACAATATATGCAGTCAATTCGGAAAGTATTCAGACCCCTTAAAGTTATAGCCTTATTCTAATACTTTTTCAATAACCTGTAATGACAAAAACAGGTTTTTAGACATTTTTACAAATGTATTACAAATAAAAACTGAAATATCACATTTCGATAAGTATTCAGAGCTTTTACTCAGAGATGTTAGATCGGGTTCAAGTCCAGGCTTTGGATGGGACACTCAAGGACGCTGAAAAACATCTACATAGCATGATGCTGCCACCACCATGCTTCACCGTAGTGATGGTGCCAGGATTCCTCCAGACGTGACGCTTGGCAGTTCAATCTTGGTTTCATAAGACCAGAGAATCTTGTTTCTAATGGTCTGAGAGTCTTTAGGTGCCTTTTGACAAACTCCAAGCGGCTGTCATGTGCATTTTCTGAGGAGTGGCTTCGGTTTGGCAACTCTACCATAAAGGCCTGATTGGTGTGCTGCAGAGATGGTTGTCCTTCTGGAAGGTTCTCCCATCTCCACAGAGGAACTCTGGAGCTCTATCAGAGTGACCATTGGGTTCTTGGTCACCTCCCTGACCAAGGCCCTTCTCCTCCGATTGCTCAGTTTGGTCGGGCCGCCAAGAGTCTTGGTGGTTCCAAACTTCTTCCATTTACGAATGATGGAGGCCACTGTGTTCTTGGGGACCTTCAATGCTGCAGAAATGTTTTGATACACTTCCCCAGATCTGTGCCTTGACACAATACTGTCTCGGCGCTCTACGTACAATTCCTTGAGCTCATGGCTTGGTTTTTACTCTGACATGCACTGTCAACTGTGGGACCTTATATAGACAGGTGTGTGCCTTTCCAAATCATGCCCAATTAATTGAATTTACCACAGGTGGACTCCAATCAAGTTGTAGAAACATCTCAAGGATGATCAATGATGCACCTGAGCTCAATTTCGGTTGTCATAGCAAAGGGTCTGAAACGTTATGTAAATAAGGTATTTCTGTTTTTTATTTGTATACAATTTGGAAAAATTCTAAAAACCTGTATTCGCTTTGTTATTATGGGGTATTGTGTGTCGATTGATGAGGGAAAATATTAGTTTAATCTGTATTAGAATAAGGCTGTAAGGTAACAACATGTGGAAAAAGGGAAGGGCTCTGAATACTTTCCGAATGCTGTGTATACAGTTGAAGTCGAAAGTGAGGTTGGAGTCATTAAAACTCGTTTTTTAACCACTCCACAAATTTCTTGTTAACAAACTATAGTTTTGAAAAGTTGGTGAGAACATCTACTTTGTGCATGACACAAGTAATTTTTCCAACAATTGTGTACAGACAGATTATTTCATTTATAATTCACTGTATCACAATTCCAGTTGGTCAGAAGTTTACATACACTAAGTTGACTGTGCCTTTAAACAGCTTAGAAAATTCCAGAAATAATGTCATGGCTTTAGAAGCTTCTGATATTCTAATTGGCATCATTTTAGTCAATTGGAGGTGTACCTGTGGATGTATTTCAAGGCCTACCTTCACACTCAGTGCCTCTTTGTTTGACATCATGGTTAAATCAAAAGAAATCAGCCAAGACCTCTGGTTCATCCTTGGGAGCAATTTCCAAATGCCTGAAAGTACCACGTTCATCTGTACAAATAATAGTACGCAAGTATAAACACCATGGGACCATGCAGCCATCATACCGCTCAGGAAGGAGACGCGTTCTGTCTCCTAGAGATGAACGTACTTTGGTGCGAAACGTGCAAATCAAACCCAGAACAACAGCAAAGGACCTTGTGAAGATGCTGGAGGAAACAGGTACAAAAGATTGTACTTTTTGGAGAAATGTCCTCTGGTCTGATGAAACAAAAATAGAACTGTTTGGCCATAATGACCATCGTTATGTTTGAAGGAAAAAGGGGGAGGCTTGCAAGCCGAAGAATACCATCCCAACTGTGAGGCAGGGGGCTGGCAGCATCATGCTGTCGGGGTGCTTTGCTGCAGGAGGAACTGGTGCACTTCACCAAATAGATAGCAACATGAGGAGGGAAAATTATGTGGATGTATTGAAGCAACATCTCAAGACATCAGTCAGGAAGTTAAAGCTTGGTCGCAAAAGGGTCTTCCAAATAGACAATGACCCCAAGCACACTTCCAAAGTTGTGGCAAAATGGCTTAAGGACAACAAAGTCAAGGTATTGGAGTGGCCATCACAAAGCCCTGACCTCAATCCTAAAGAACATTTGTGGGCAGAACTGAAAAAGCGTGTGCGAGCAAGGAGGCCTACAAACCTGACTCAGTTACACCAGCTCTGTCAGGAGGAATGGGCCAAAATTCACCCAACTTATTGTGGGAAGCTTGTGGAAGGCTACCTGAAATGTTTGACTCAAGTTAAACCATTTAAAGGCAATGCTACCAAATACTAATTCAGTGTATGTAAACTTCTGACCCACTGGGAATGTGATGAAAGAAATAAAAGCTGAAATAAATTATTCTCTCTACTATTATTCTGACATTTCACATTCTGTGCTGATCCTAACTGACCTAAGGCAGGGAAGTTTTACTAGGATTAAATGTCAGGAATTGTGAAAAACTGCGTTAAAATGTATCTGGCTAATGTGTATGTAAACTTCCGACTTCAACTGTACATGGCTTTGCTCCACACTACTTTCTAATGCATGTCATATCTTCATGGTTGAGTGCCTGTTGAACTACTGGATATTGGTTATAATAAAAATGGAAACAAGTTGAACTCTAGAAAATAAACAGCACAACAAAGCCTCATTTCCAACACGTTTCAAACAGAGAAACCCTGTTATTTCCAGGATTTTGTTGTTTGATGGCCATAATGACGAATGCTGAGAATCAGAGCAAAACAATAGAGGATCCTGCTGCTGGATGCTGAAGAGCCAAAACTAGGATATCCGGCTAGTCTAGCATGATCTGATCTGATATGATCTGCAGTAGGAAAGGAGCACAGCTGCTTTCCATTCAGTGTGTAGCATCTCTACAAGCTCAGAGAGGGGGGCTGTTTCCTTCTACAAGCTCAGAGAGAGGGGTTGTTTCCTTCTACAAGCTCAGAGAGGGGGGCTGTTTCCTTCTACAAGCTCAGAGAGAGGGGTTGTTTCCTTCTACAAGCTCAGAGAGAGGGGTTGTTTACTTCTACAAGCTCATAGAGAGGGGTTGTTTCCTTCTACAAGCTCAGAGAGAGGGGTTGTTTCCTTCTACAAGCTCAGAGAGAGAGGGGCTGTTTCCTTCTACAAGCTCAGAGAGAGGGGTTGTTTCCTTCTACAAGCTCAGAGAGGGGGGCTGTTTCCTTCTACAAGCTCAGAGAGAGGGGTTGTTTCCTTCTACAAGCTCAGAGAGGGGGGCTGTTTCCTTTTAAAGGTCAACATCTTTACTGGGGCCACTTCTGACTAATACCTACATGTACCTGGGAGAGTGAAAGAGTTTGTTTGTGTGTGTGTGTCTGCAAGGCCTTACACTCGACATGGGCATCCTGAAAATATAGTGAAAACATCATTTCAGCCAGGAGTGTTTACGTACCTCTTCCTTGAAAGACCTGTTTAGGTATCTGCTGTGAAACACCCTGTAGATAACCAATTTGCTAATTATTATCCAAAAACTAGTCTGTAGTTGACCGTGTGTGCAGCAAGTAGCAAACAACAACCATTGTTCAACAACAAAGATGAAAGCAGTCGTGTTGGCTAGTTAATGAACCGTGTAGGCTAGTTAATGAACCGTGTAGGCTAGTTAATGAACCGTGTAGGCTAGTTAATGAACCGTGTAGTCTAGTTAATGAACCGTGTAGGCTAGTTAATGAACCGTGTAGACTAGTTAATGAACCGTGTAGGCTAGTTAATGAACCATGTAGGCTAGTTATGAACCGTGTAGGCTAGTTAATGAACCGTGTAGGCTAGTTAATGAACCATGTAGGCTAGTTATGAACCGTGTAGGCTAGTTAATGAACCGTGTAGGCTAGTTATGAACCGTGTAGACTAGTTAATGAACCGTGTAGGCTAGTTAATGAACCGTGTAGGCTAGTTAATGAACCATGTAGGCTAGTTATGAACCGTGTAGGCTAGTTAATGAACCGTGTAGGCTAGTTAATGAACCATGTAGGCTAGTTAATGAACAGTGTAGGCTAGTTAATGAACCGTGTAGGCTAGTTAATGAACCATGTAGGCTAGTTATGAACCGTGTAGGCTAGTTAATGAACTGTGTAGGCTAGTTAATGAACCGTGTTATATCTACCGACATTTGTTGTTTCTCTAAAATCTGCGATCGTGACACACGGCGCTGCATGATTTACAACTGTCCCGTTGACGGGATGCCTATCCCTAAGAAATGTAATGAACCGTGTAGGCTAGTTAATGAACTGGCAACTGTCTTTAGCTTAACAGTTCTCCTTCGCCTGTCCTTTTAACTTAATTGTACCAGTGGACAAGTACCTTTTCATTTACTCAGACAACTTGAAGCGTGTTGAGATGCTGACGATTATAAAGGGAGCATTATGAGCCCTGCCAATCCTCAGTTAGCGAGCCGTGACTGAACACAAATAGTGAATGCTGCCCGTTGGCTGTGCTGAATGGAGTTTTTCAAGAGCTGCTATGGGTGGATTTGCTCAGCTGTCATACAGAAAGAATAAGATAGAATGAGACAACAAGGAATGAGAGAGAGAGAGAGATCAAGATAGGGAATGAAAGAGAGAGAACGAGAGAGAGAGAGGATGAGAGTGAAAAAGAGAACAACACAGTGAATGAGAGTGTTTAAAACGAGACGGTTTGGGTGGAAAAAGAGTGGCATGCTGTGTGAGTGACAAACATGTTCATGTGCTACACTACATGGAGCTAGGCTGCAGAGCCAATTTCTACCCTGTCCCCAAAGTGAAGAGACATGGAGCTAGGCTGCGGAGCCACATCCTACCCTGTTCCCAAAGTGAAGAGACATGGAGCTAGGCTGCGGAGCCACATCCTACCCTGTCCCCAAAGTGAAGAGACATGGAGCTAGGCTGTGGAGCCACATCCTACTCTGTCCCCAAAGTGAAGAGACATGGAGCTAGGCTGTGGAGCCACATCCTACCCTGTCCCCAAAGTGAAGAGACATGGAGCTAGGCTGTGGAGCCCTATCCTACCCTGTCACCAAAGTGAAGAGACATGGAGCTAGGCTGTGGAGCCACATCCTACCCTGTCCCCAAAGTGAAGAGACATGGAGCTAGGCTGTGGAGCCACATCCTACCCTGTCCCCAAAGTGAAGAGACATGGAGCTAGGCTGTGGAGCCATATCCTACCCTGTCCCCAAAGTGAAGAGACATGGAGCTAGGCTGCGGAGCCACATCCTGCACTGTCCCCAAAGTGAAGAGACATGGAGCTAGGCTGCAGAGCCACATCCTGCCCTGTCCCCAAAGTGAAGAGACATGGAGCTAGGCTGCGGAGCCACATTCTGCCCTGTCCCCAAAGTGAAGAGACATGGAGCTAGGCTGCGGAGCCACATCCTGCCCTGTCCCCAATGTGAAGAGACATGGAGCTAGGCTGCAGAGCCACATCCTGCCCTGTCCCTAAAGTGAAGAGACATGGAGCTAGGCTGCGGAGCCATATCCTACCCTGTCCCCAAAGTGAAGAGACATGGAGCTAGGCTGCGGAGCCACAAACTGCCCTGTCCCCAAAGTAAAGAGACATGGAGCTAGGCTGCGGAGCCACATCCTACCCTGTCCCCAAAGTGAAGAGACATGGAGCTAGGCTGCGGAGCCACATCCTACCCTGTCCCCAAAGTGAAGAGACATGGAGCTTGGCTGCGGAGCCACATCCTGCCCTGTCCCCAAAGTGAAGAGACATGGAGCTAGGCTGCGGAGCCACATCCTACCCTTTCCCCAAAATGAAGAGACATGGAGCTAGGCTGCGGAGCCACATCCTGCCCTGTCCCCAAAGTGAAGAGACATGGAGCTAGGCTGCGGAGCCACATCCTGCCCTGTCCCCAAAGTGAAGAGACATGGAGCTAGGCTGCGGAGCCACATCCTACCCTGTCCCCAAAGTGAAGAGACATGGAGCTAGGCTGCGGAGCCACATCCTACCCTGTCCCCAAAGTGAAGAGACATGGAGCTAGGCTGCGGAGCCACATCCTGCCCTGTCCCCAAAGTGAAGAGACATGGAGCTAGGCTGTGGAGCCACATACTGCCCTGTCCCCAAAGTGAAGAGACATGGAGCTAGGCTGTGATTTCAAATATCCTGAGTTTATTCTTTAATGAAAAGTAGAATGTTTTGAAATGGGAGCAAAGTACATAATTCTTTCTTAGATCATTTTCTTTTCATGATGTTGAATCTTACACTGTAGTTCTCTAGTCCAGTAATGTCTGTTGAGACTCGTCTTTGGAACGTTTGATTTTGACTTCAGAAAACAAGAGGTTTTGACTGACAGTTTACAGCTGTGAAATGGAGACCACAGGGACAAAAGAGTCTACTGTATTGTTGTTTAGTTATATGTCTGGGTACGTCTAACTTCTGTGAGAAGGTATAATCCAGTGTCAGTATGATCTCTATGCGTGACCGGTCTCCTTCAGCTGTCATAGCCAGGAGCAGAGAGGAGAAAAGGATGCTGTCCCCTACAGAGACCTGAAATTCCCTTTCTGTCCCTATGAAATTAGCTGTCTGTCCTCTCTCCTTTGGCCTGAAATGCCCTGTCTGTCGTTTTCTCCCATGGCCACAGAGCAAATGCTATCCTTCTCTGTCAGAAAATGCTTACAAATCCAGGCAGCACAGTAGAGAAATGAGTCTCCATTTGACAGATTGTTGACAGTGCAAATGCAGTAGCGACGGACAGTCTGGCCGAGTTTGAGCGTGTTTGTGTACAAAGCAAGAAAGATGATCCCCAATGGACTACTGGATATATATCACCATTATAACATTATACTTACAAACAAATAAGCACATAGGCAAATAAACTGAACTGCACTTCAAATGTGTGTACATGTATGTGTATAAACACTGAGTGTACAAAACATTAAGAACATGTCTTTCCATGACATGGACTGTCCAGGTGAATCCAGGTGAACGCTATGATCCCTTATTGATGTCACTTGTTAAATCCTCTTCAATCAGTGTAGATGAAGGGGAGGAGACAGGTTAAAGAAGGATTTTTAAGCCTTGAGACAATTGTGCCATTCAGAGGGTGAATGGGCAAGACAAAAGATTTAAGTTTCTTTGAACGTGGTATGGTAGTAGGTGCCAGGCGCAACACTCAGCAGTTTCATGTGTGTATCAATAATGGTTCACCCACCAAAGGACATCCAGCCAACTTGACACAACTGTGGGAAGCATTGGTGTCAACATGGGCCAGCATCCCTGTGGAATGCTTTTGACACCTTGTAGAGTCCGTTCCCAGACGAATTGAGGCTGTTCTGAGTGCAAAAGGGGGGGTGCAATTCAATATTTGGAAGGTGTCTTTTCATGTTTATGTGTGTGACACATGCCTGCACGCATTCGTGGCCTATGGGTAAACACACTCGTCTCCCTTCCCCAGGTATCACTCGGACGGAGAAGGACAAAGGCACTGTGTATGAGCTCACCTTCAAAGGTGACCAGAGCCGTGAGTTCAGGAAGCTGGTTCTGTTCCGTCCCTTTGGGCCGCTGATGAAGGTGAAGAACGAGAGGGTGGACACGGCTAACGTCCGCATCAATATCATAGTGCCCCTCTCCCAACGAGCCGACAAGTTCAGACACTTTATGCACAACTTCAGGTACAGTGAGAGCCACTCAGTTATTCATGCATGTTATTGGCTCATTCTCCCCTCCCTTGTAACTCTTCCCCCGGGTTAGTGTTGTGTTCTCAGTTAACCTTACTAAAGAATAAGTGTCAAACAAGGGTTCATTAAAAAAAAATCATGTTCCATGTCCACTTGTATTAACTGTGATAATTGTATGCCATAACCAACAGAATGAGAAACAGAATATACTGTAGTTAACCATGTGTGACATGCCCAGTTTGTCACAGCAGCAAGGATTCAAACCAAAGGAAGTAATTGCTGCGTTTGTACTCTGATAGTGACAGTATGTCTCTCTCTCTCTCTGCTAGAGACGTCGATGGACTCTTTAATTCCTGTGATTTGTTACACTCCTGCACAGCTGCTTATCAAGGCTTTTGTTTTTTTTTATGGCAAATCCTGCTTAGTAGCAGTCTTAAAACCAGCACATAAAACTGATATACTGCAGTCGTGCTGTTCCTGCTGTGCAAAGTCTCCCTGAGTCGCTGAGCAAACGCTTTGGTCTCATCCATATTAATGTAGATGGAGGAGGAGGTGTGTGGAGGTGCGGCGGGGTGTTTGTGTGTGCAGTGTTTTCACGAAGAGAGGAGAGGAATGTTAGGAGGACTGACGTTCTTTTCAGAAGCCGTGTGACACATTTACTGAGCACAGCGTATACAGGAATGACACGTACAGAGATAAGTGTACGTTTACTGTATGCACATGCACACAAACACACACACACACATATATATATATTATGTATGACAGGCAAGTAATCAAAGCTTCAATAGCTAAACTTCTCAGCCATATATTCCTAATAACTATTCATTTCAATATCCAGGCCAGGAGGCAACAGACACTAAACACCACACTTTATTCCAACAACCCCTGCATCTACTAACCTTCTTCTGTTTAAATGGCAAAGGAAGGCCAATCATCTAAGACGACAAGGGTAGGTTTACATTATTCATATCTGTCCAATATTGTCTGCTGCAAATGTGATCAGATTAGACCTGGAGGGAGTGATAATGGAGACTAGGGACCTACATGTAGTTTAACTAGTAATTGAATTACATTTTGCTGTAGCTTGGTGGTAGTTGAACTACATTCATATCTAGGTAGTGTTTGTATTAGTTAATTACATACTATAGCCATGTAGTGGGGTAGCTAACTACTGGAACTACACACTGCTTTTTTGCAAATAAATCTCTAAACTTCATTTTTGTGTTTAATAGGCTAAATTACACATTATGTTAACATCTGACTTCAGAGTGATCTGTTCTTGCAATTTGTAGTCTATGATATTTCAGATTTAGATATGGTAATTTTTCACGAAGTAATTTGGATGTAACTTTAGTTAAGTACACTATATGTTTCTTAAGGGTAGCTTTAGTGTAGCTCCAGTTAGAAGTAATTGTTTGCCTGGTAAACTATATTTTCAGAGTAATCAAATCAAATTTATTTATATAGCCCTTCGTATATCAGCTGAAATCTCAAAGTGCTGTACAGAAACCCAGCCTAAAACCCCAAACAGCAAGCAATGCATGTGAAAGAGGCACGGTGGCTAGGAAAAACTCCCTAGGAAAAACTCCCTAGAAAGGCCAAAAATCTAGGAAGAAACCTAGAGAGGAACCAGGCTAT
This sequence comes from Salmo trutta, assembly GCF_901001165.1. Taxonomy (NCBI): domain Eukaryota; kingdom Metazoa; phylum Chordata; class Actinopteri; order Salmoniformes; family Salmonidae; genus Salmo; species Salmo trutta. The sequence goes on from NC_042971.1 coordinate 55,199,104, forward strand.
GAGGGGTGGCCAGTCCTCTTCTGGCTGTGCTGGGTGGATATTATAACAGAACATGGTCAAGATGTTAAAATGTTCATAAATGACCAGCATGGTCAAATAATAATAATCATTGTAGTTGTCGAGGGTGCAACAAGCACGTCCGGTGAACAGGTCAGGGTTCCGTAGCCGCAGGCAGAACAGTTGAAACTGGAGCAGCAGCATGGCCAGGTGGACTGGGGACAGCAAGGAGTCATCATGCCAGGTAGTCCCGAGGCATGGTCCTAGGGCTCAGGTCCTCCGAGAGAAAGAAAGAAAGAGAGAAAGAAAGAGAGAATTAGAGAGAGCATATTTAAATTCACACAGGACACCGGATAAGACAAGAGAATACTCCAGATGAAACAGACTGACCCTAGCCCCCCGGCACATAAACTACTGCAGCATAAATACTGGAGGCTGAGACAGGAGGGATCAGAAGACACTGTGGCCCCATCCGATGATACCCCCGGACAGGGCCAAACAGGCAGGATATAACCCCACCCACTTTGCCAAAGCACAGCCCCCACACCACTAGAGGGATGTCTACAACCACCAACTTACCGTCCGAAGACAAGGCCGAGTATAGCCCACAAAAATCTCCGCCATGGCACAACCCAAGGGGGGGCGCCAACCCAGACAGGAAGACCACGTCAGTGACTCAACCCACTCAAGTGACGCACCCCTCCCATGGACGGCATGGAAGAACACCAGTAAGTCAGTGACTCAGCCCCTGTAATAGGGTTAGAGGCAGAGAATCCCAGTGGAAAGAGGGGAACCGGCAAGGCAGAGACAGCAAGGGCGGTTCGTTGCTCCAGCCTTTCCGTTCACCTTCACACTCCTGGGCCAGACTACACTTAATCATAGGACCTACTGAAGAGATAAGTCTTCAGTAAAGACTTAAAGGTTGAGACTGAGTCTGCGTCTCTCACATGGGTAGGCAGACTATTCCATAAAAATGGAGCTCTATAGGAGAAAGCCCTACCTCCGGCCGTTTGCTTAGAAATTCTAGGGACAATTAGGAGGCCTGCGTCTTGTGACCGTAGCGTACGTGTAGGTATGTACGGCAGGACCAAATCGGAAAGATAGGTAGGAGCAAGCCCATGTAATGCTTTGTAGGTTAGCAGTAAAACCTTGAAATCAGCCCTTGCCTTAACAGGAAGCCAGTGTAGGGAGGCTAGCACTGGAGTAATATGATCAATTTTTTGTTTCTAGTCAGGATTCTAGCAGCCGTATTTAGCACTAACTGAAGTTTGTTTAGTGCTTTATCCGGGTAGCCGGAAAGTAGAGCATTGCAGTAGTCCAGCCTAGAAGTAACAAAAGCATGGATTAATATTTCTGCGTCATTTTTGGACAGAAAGTTTCTGATTTTTGCAATGTTACGTAGAGGCGGAGAGTTGAGGTGGAGGAGGAGAGGTGAGGAGGAGGAGAGGAAGAGAGATGAGGAGGAGAGGAGGAGAGGTGAGGAGGAGAGGAGGAGAAGGAGAGAAGCAGTGAGGAGGAAGAGAGGAGGAGGAGGAGGAGAGGAGCTGCCCACCTGCTCCTCTGCATCAGTGTGGTACATTTGGCATGTCTCCATCAGAACGTCTGGTGCTAGAGTTCTGGAATGTCACACCATGGCTGGAGATGGATCACTCCTCGGGGATTCTGTCTGTTACCAAGTCCTCACAGTGTGCCTCTATAGCAACATAACATATGTACATAGCAAATGTACATTATACATAACATAAAGTACATGTACCTGATCTTGCTGTAACCCCTTTTGAACTGACCTCTGTTTTCTTTCAAATAATTTGAACATTTGGTTTCCGGCTACCTTCAGTGCCAAGTGGGCAGGGTTTGCACTTTGGGGATTATTCCATCAGTTCGGTCAGGCAGGCTTCATCAAACGCAGTTAAAGTCTCTGACCAATGATATCAACCGTGTTACCCACTGGGTTGTGTGTTGAGTCCTCTGCTTTGTGTGATTAATTATTTCTTCATCTGTGTTTGTTTGATGTTGCAGAGAGGTGTGTGTGCGGCAGGACGGGCGTGTCCACCTAACTGTGGTGTACTTTGGGAAGGACCAAATTAATGAAGTCAGGAGCACGCTGGAGAACACATCTAGGTGGGTGGACACCCAGTCTCTCTCTCTCTCTCTCTCTCTCTCTCTCTCTCTCTCTCTCTCTCTCTCTCTCTCTCTCTCTCTCTCTCTCTCTCTCATGTAGGAGTGTGGCCACATAGAAGCACTCTGTGACCTCTGCCAGTGTTGGATTTTACAGGTCAAGTCTGATAGTGGCCGCGGTGAAATTAGTGTCACATTGACGTCTTGCCTGCATAGAAGATTACAGGTCCAGGGTCAGTTTGAGATGGTGTTGTGGGTGAGATTAGTTCACATGGTACTCTGGTACTGTGCTGATTGTCTGGCAGGTTTCCATGGAGACACTTTAGCCTAAGGTATGCCTGGCCGAATGGTTTGCAGGGGTAGAAAGAGAAAGAGGGAGAGAGGGGAATCAAGAGAGAGAGAGAGAGACACAGACAGACAGACAGACAGACAGACAGACAGACAGACAGACAGACAGACAGACAGACAGACAGACAGACAGACAGACAGACAGACAGACAGACAGACAGACAGACAGACAGACAGACAGACAGACAGACAGACACAGACAGACAGACAGACAGACAGACAGACAGACAGAACTCATGCTGGGCTTTGAGCTGGTTTCAGATGTCACGCCACCGCTTTCTCTCTCTGGCTCTCTCTCATCTTTCACTCAAAGGCATCTCATTCTCAACAGCTCTGCTGTCTCTGGGAATGGCCTTGGCGGTTTGTCTGTGATGGTTTGAATAGCGAGAAAGAGAGAAATACAAGACAGTATCCTTGTACATTCAGTGACCTCCTCTAATAACCTGTCTCACTGTGCACGGGTTTAAAGCTGCAGCATTGGGAAGGAACTGTGTTAGGCCTTGGAGAATTTGTTCACTTTGTTCCCAGCAAATACCTTAGACACAGCATATGCCTAGCAAGACATGTTTTGACATCTGTCCTCTAAACAGTCCCTTGTTCTTGCTAGCTTTTTGTACCACAATTACATTGCTAGTGATTATCCTAATAGTCCTGATCAGTAACAGAGTTGAGCTCACTTTACATCAGACCAGGTTAAGAATAGTATTTGTTTACTTTAAAGGATTTAGCTGTGTTTGTTCGTTTGTCCGGCATTCCAGGCATGCTCAATCAAACGCTCAAAGTAATTCTATTTGAATCCAGGTCTGCTACATTTCAGGATTGCGCTCACATGACACCAAACATATCTATCAGCTCTGGTCTGTCCTCATGTCACCTTTATAAACAGCTCAGTCTGAGTCAATGCATTCAATCGACATGGTTATGTAACGCTTTATCTGACTCAGTATCAGCCACTTTAATCAAGCACTGATCTGTTAGAGAGAGAGAAAGAGCACAACATCCAAACTCTAATCTTTTTCCGTTTTCTGTTGATTTGGTCTGAATGGTTATGGATTATTTACGAGGGAGAATGGGTGGGGGGGGGGGGGTAGAATGTTGCCATTGTCGATGACCTGAATCCTGAACCTGCCTGCCCTCATTGTAGCTCCACATAGACTGCCTCTGCCTGCGTCAATATCTGTTTCCAACAGCATGTGGATAATTTGATGCTGTATCCAAACGTTTTTTACCCCTTTTGCACTGTACATGTATGTGTTCACATTCATAGGGCAAGCACTGTATCCAAGCTAGTAAAGTATAGGGACGGGGTAAGTTGAATCAAAATTGAAACTCTTTATGCCAAATATGGCCCGCCAGAAATATTATTTGGCCCCCCAAAGCCCCCCAAATTAATTATGAGAAGCAAAAACTCCCAAATGCAATGTCCCAAGAAGGAAGTTACCCTACCTAAATAATGCAAAAGTTACATTTTAACTTAATCAATAAGGAGTGAGAATGCAGGAGACAATCAACTAATAAAGCAGGCATCAGAATATTTTGTGGTGCTGCTGAAACATAAAGCTGCAACCACAGCGCAGTCAATAGGAGGTGAACAGCACCTGGTGCTGAAAATATAGATAACTTGTTATGCAAGTGTTGCACAACAACATATGGAGAAAAACTACACCGGTCGAGTAATTCATTTCAACAATAATTTTCATTTTTATTTGACTTTACAAACAACAAACAGAAAATACTGTCAGCTTGAGACCTAAACATCTCTGTATAAGCACTCGCAATAATGTTAGTATTTACTAAATACAGTCATATAGGCCACTATGTTACTTACTCAATGGGAAAAGTTGCATTTCCCCTCAGACACGATTTTGTGGATGTCAGGTGAGATGGACGTCTGAGATAGAATTCTTTGCAAACAGCGACATTTTCATTGTAAATAAGACACACTGGCTTGGCATTGGGAAAATATGGTAAGATGAACACATTTCTCTCTGTACATTCTTCGCTGAAACTTCCATTTTCATTATCCACCTTTCTTTTGATACCTTTTGAGAGCGACATTTTATTCTTGCTATAAAGCTAATTGATCTGAAGGAATGTTGACGTTAGATAAAGTAGTGTAGACTTCAGTAGGATACCTGGTTTTCCCCACCAATCAACACACAGAGATAATAATAATATAATAATAACTGAATACAGACATGGTGATATTATGATTGTAATCAGATCAAAATTATTATGTTATTGCACTGAATTTATTATGTACTAATCAGATGTGTTAAAAATGATGTTCAATTTGTAGTGTAGGTCAATTAATTGTGCTAATAATTACGAGAGAGGAGAGGAGAGGAGAGGAGAGGAGAGGAGAGGGGAGGAGAAGTGAAGGGTAGAGCTGCCGCTTTCAAGGTGTGGGACTCTAACCCGGAAGCTTACAAGAAATCCCGCTATGCCCTGCGACGAACCATCAAACAGGCAAAGCGTCAATACAGGGCTAAGATTGAATCATACTACACCGGCTCCGACGCTCGTTGGATGTGGCAGGGCTTGCAAACTATTACAGACTACAAAGGGAAGCACAGCCGCGAGCTGCCCAGTGACACGAGCCTACCAGACGAGCTACATCACTTCTATGCACGCTTCGAGGCAAGCAACACTGAGGCATGCATGAGAGCATCAGCTGTTCCGGACGACTGTGTGATCACGCTCTCCGTAGCCGACGTGAGTAAGACCTTTAAACAGATCAACATACACAAGGCTGCGGGGCCAGATGGATTACCAGGACGTGTGCTCCGGGCAGGTGCTGACCAACTGGCAGGTGTCTTCACTGACATTTTCAACATGTCCCTGATTGAGTCTGTAATACCAACATGTTTCAAGCAGACCACCATAGTCCCTGTGCCCAAGAACACAAAGGCAACCTGCCTAAATGACTACAGACCCGTAGCACTCACGTCCGCAGCCATGAAGTGCTTTGAAAGGCTGGTAATGGCTCACATCAACACCATTATCTCTTTTACACTGCTGCTCCTCTCTGTTTATCTTATATGCATAGTCACTTTAACTATACGTTCATGTACATACTACCTCAATTAGCCCGACCAACCAGTGCTCCTGCACATTGGCTAACCGGGCTATCTGCATTGTGTCCCACCACCCGCCAACCCCTCTTTTTACGCTACTGCTACTCTCTGTTTATCATATATGCATAGTCACTTTAACCATATCTATATGTACATACTACCTCAATAAGCCTGACTAACCGGTGTCTGTATATAGCCTTGCTACTCTTATATTCAAATGTCTTTTTACTGTTGTTTTATTTCTTTACTTACCTACACACACACACACACACACACACACACACACACACACACACACACACACACAACCTTTTTTTTCGCACTATTGGTTAGAGCCTGTAAGTAAGCATTTCACTGTAAGGTCTACACCTGTTGTATTCGGCGCACGTGACAAATAAACTTTGATTTGATTTGCTATACAAATTATGTTCTGGCCCGCCGACTATTAGCTCAGAAAAAATTTGGCCCGAGGTCAAACCTAGTTGACGAACCCTGCCTTATGCTGTGTCTTAGTGATGGACAGGGCAAGTTGAAGTAAAGTTCAACTCCTTATTCTGTATCTTAATGAGCTGTACCAGACAACGGCATGCTTATCTCCAACACTCTTTAACCAGGCACACAGAGCTGTTTGAAGAGTGGGGAAATCGATAGACATGAATAATTAGTATCGATGAAGGAGAGGAGAGGAGAGGTGAAGAGAATATTTTGAGCCCAGGGTGATAGCTAAACGCCAGTGAACGGCAGATGCCCTCAGAGAACAAACACCAGCCCACCGGCTACCAGCTCACAATGAATACTAACGCACCATCCCTACATCTCCACATATGGATAAGCTCCTCAGGGAGACAGACAGAGCACTGCCTACCGTCATAAAACCTACACCACAGCGAAGTGTGGCATTTCGGCCGGAGTGTGTTCTTTTGGGAAGCACTCTTTTCACGCCACTTCGATACCGAAGTTACTTTTTCGTAACAGGTTAGGAGAATTAACGCAGCAGGTTAGGAGACTGAGGTTAGGAAAAGAGTTAGGGTTAGTGAAAACGCTCGCCTAACCTCCTACGAAAATCACTTCGTAGCCAAGTGGCCTGAAAAGAGTGCGTGTTCTTTCAGTATTTCCAGTGTTTCCATTCAACGTTGATGTTTGGAACATCATACTGTATCTTTCACACACACACACACACACACACACACACACACACACACACACACACACACACACACACACACACACACAAAGGCAGAAAGTGAGACTCATCAGGGTATAAACAATCACTCAGGCAGAAAGTGAGACTCATCAGGGTATAAACAGTAGACAGATAGGGGTCTTTGTGGTTTTGTTTGACATGGCAGCACTTTGGCCATGACCAAATCTGAAGGGGTCCGCTGGAAGAGAGAGAGAGAGAGAGACAGACAGACTGACCGACAGAGAGAGACAGACAGAGAGAGAGACAGAGGCAGTGAAGAGAGAGAAAGAAACAGACAGACAGACAGAGAAAGAGATAGTGAAGAGAGAGTGTGTGAGAGAGAGAGAGACAGACAGACAGACTGACCGACAGAGAGAGAGACAGAGGCAGTGAAGAGAGAGAAAGAAACAGACAGACAGAGAAAGAGATAGTGAAGAGAGAGTGTGAGAGAGCGAGAGAGAGAGAGAGAGTGTGAGAGAGAGAGCGAGAGAGAGAGTGTGAGAAAGAGAGAGAGAGAGTGAGAGAGAGAGAGAGTGTGAGAGAGAGAGCGAGAGAGTTTGAGTTTTAAATCATCTTTATTGGGTCTGGGAACCCACAACACAACAAAAAATCATACAAAACCATAGTTACACATCAATTAAAAACACAACACCAAATCCTCCTCCACACTAACTAAACACAACAGACTCTGAATACCCCATATACTCATAAACAGATCAATATTGTTAACCAGTTTGTAATAGGCTGTCCCCGAATAACCTGTACTTTAGCCCAAATATACTGCTCAAAAAAATAAAGGGAACGCTTAAACAACACAATGTAACTCCAAGTCAATCACACTTCTGTGAAATCAAACTGTCCACTTAGGAAGCAACACTGATTGACAATACATTTCACATGCTGTTGTGCAAATGGAATAGACAACAGGTGGAAATTATAGGCAATAAGCAAGACACCCCCAATAAAGGAGTGGTTCTGCAGATGGTAACCACAGACCACTTCTCAGTTCCTATGCTTCCTGGCTGATGTTTTGGTCACTTTTGAATGCTGGCGGTGCTTTCACTCAAGTGGTAGCATGAGACGGAGTCTACAACCCACACAAGTGGCTCAGGTAGTGCAGCTCATCCAGGATGGCACATCAATGCGAGCTGTGGCAAGAAGGTTTGCTGTGTCTGTCAGCGTAGTGTCCAGAGCATGGAGGCGCTACCAGGAGACAGGCCAGTACATCAGGAGACGTGGAGGAGGCCGTAGGAGGGCAACAACCCAGCAGCAGGACCGCTACCTCCGCCTTTGTGCAAGGAGGAGCAGGAGGAGTACTGCCAGAGCCCTGCAAAATGACCTCCAGCAGGCCATAAATGTGCATGTGTCTGCTCAAACGGTCAGAAACAGACTCCATGAGGGTGGTATGAGGGCCCGACGTCCACAGGTGGGGGTTGTGCTTACAGCCCAATACCGTGCAGGACGTTTGGCATTTGCCAGAGAACACCAAGATTGGCAAATTCGCCACTGGCGCCCTGTGCTCTTCACAGATGAAAGCAGGTTCACACTGAGCACATGTGACAGACGTGACAGTCTGGAGACGCCGTGGAGAACGTTCTGCTGCCTGCAACATCCTCAAGCATGACCGGTTTGGCGGTGGGTCAGTCATGGTGTAGGGTGGCATTTCTTTGGGGGGCCGCACAGCCCTCCATGTCCTCACCAGAGGTAGCCTGACTGCCATTAGGTACCGAGATGAGATCCTCAGACCCCTTGTGAGACCATATGCTGGTGCGGTTGGCCCTGGGTTCCTCCTAATGCAAGACAATGCTAGACCTCATGTGGCTGGAGTGTGTCAGCAGTTCCTGCAAGAGGAAGGCATTGATGCTATGGACTGGCCCGCCCGTTCCCCAGACCTGAATCCAATTGAGCACATCTGGGACATCATGTCTCGCTCCATCCACCAACGCCACGTTGCACCACAGACTGTCCAGGAGTTGGCGGATGCTTTAGTCCAGGTCTGGGAGGAGATCCCTCAGGAGACCATCCGCCACCTCATCAGGAGCATGCCCATGCGTTGTAGGGAGGTCATACAGGCACGTGGAGGCCACACTCACTACTGAGCCTCATTTTGACTTGTTTTAAGGACATTACATCAAATTTGGATCAGCCTGTAGTGTGGTTTTCCACTTTAAGTTTGAGTGTGACTCCAAATCCAGACCTCCATGGGTTGATAAATTGGATTTCCATTTATTATTTTTGTGTGATTTTGTTGTCAGCACATTCAACTATGTAAAGAAAAAAGTATTTAATAAGATTATTTCTTTCATTCAGATCTAGGATGTGTTGTTTAAGTGTTCCCTTAATTTTTTTGAGCAGTGTATAAACAGTTGGGAAGAGTAAACCTCTCCCAGAGCTGAGAACCAGCTAGTGATCAGGTCAATCATCCCAACCAACCTGGGATACTGTAAGAACAGATGTGCCAGAGTTTCAGACTCAGCACAGAATGGACACCCTTCCCCAACAGTAGGATCCAGGTGTACCAGATTGGTGGCTATGGCTCCATGTATTATCCTCCATTGGAGGTCAGCTGTCCTCTTTTCAATTGGCAGTTTGTGAAAAAGAGGCTCTTCAAAAAGCGATATCCCTGGTGGTGTGCCGGCCTTAAGGGACTTGACAAGAACTTTCCAAGCCTGCATAACAGACTCATAAAATGGAGTCAGGCCAGGCAAATCACCCCCCTCCAGCTTTAAGAGGAAAAGGTGCTTGTCTAAGCCCAAACAGCCCGCTCTCCTCATCACTGTATAGGCTGTGTTGACCCAGCTAGAACCGTCTCTGTACAACAGTCTCTGGGCTGCTTGAAGCCGGAAAGCCATGATCCTGGAAGAAAAATACACCAGGCCTTGCCCACCCTCGTGCAGTGGCAGGTACAGGGCTGCAGCTTTAATCCAGTGTTGTCCAGACCAGAAGAAATTGACAAGGGTCCTCTGATGCTCTTTTATCAGACCCCCCTGTGGCTGTAAAATCATTAGTCTGTGCCACAGGGTAGAGGCAGCAAGATTATTAGCTACCAGCACCCTACCCTTCCCCTACAAGACAGCTGGGGTAGCACCCATTTCCACCTTGACAGTCTGGCACACCCTTTCTCCACTACACCCTCCCAAAACACAACATCATTACATTTTAGTAATTTAGCAGACACTCTTATCCAGAGCGACTTACAGTAGCGAATGCATACATTTTTTTTTCTTCGTACTGGCCCCCTGTGGGAATCGAACCCACAACCCTGGTGTTGCAAACACCATGCTCTACCAACTGAGCTACTTTACAACTTTACATTAAAATACCAGTAAGGTGATGACCTTCGTGGACAGGACAAGTGAATATCAACAGTAACAATATGGTGATCAGAGAAACCCACAGGAGTGATGTCACACCTTCCAACCCTACTACAGTAGTGATCAGATACATACAACCTGTCTAACCTTCTAACCCTACTACAGTAGAGATCAGATACATACAACCTGTCTAACCTTGCTGCACTGACACCACCTTCATTAACTACTACAGTAGTGATCAGATACATACAACCTGTCTAACCTTCCAACCCTACTACAGTAGTGATCAGATACATACAACCTGTCTAACCTTCCAACCCTACTACATTAGAGATCAGATACATACAACCTGTCTAACCTTCCAACCCTACTACAGTAGTGATCAGATACATACAACCTGTCTAACCTTGCTGCACTGACATGACCTTCATTAACTTTTAACCATGTGTGCAGCCTAACTTTTGCAATCCTTACTCTCCACACATCAGAAAGCTCAAACTGACTGAGTATATGCTGCCCCTCCCACCACATACCCCAGTCAACCTCATTAGCCTCATCACTATGTGTCTCCTGTAGAAAACTACATTAAGCTTTTTCTGTTGTATTACTTCTAATACCCAAGCCTTCTTATTCCTGTCCCTTCCTCCATTAATATTGAGAGAACCTACCCTTAGTATCTCCATATAGAAAAGAGAAAGGAAACCAAAGAGAAAAACGACACCCTATGAGGCATGATCATCATCATCACAAATTTCCTCAAGCGAAAACGCTTCTTCTCACTCAACTGGTCTAACCCCACCGTCTCCTGTAACATCACAGCTGACCTCACAAACTTATCAACATCAAAAACATCTACCAATTTGACAGATTTCCCAGAAGTCTGATCCAGGAACCCATTGACCTCCTCTAGATTGTATATTGAGTCGTCGCCAGCTGCTATCATATCAACAGAGATGTCCATATCCTTCTCCTGATCCTCCTCAGCTGAGGCCACAGACCCCTGACTCCCCTCAGCCACATCCCTCTCATCACTCCCCACTTGCACCCCATCACTCATACCGGGCATCTCCTCCACTACCTGGGAGACTAGCCCCACCTGAACCCCCTCCTGTACCCCATTACTCATAGTGGGCATCTCCTCCACTACCTGGGAGACTAGCCAGGTAGAGTAGAGACTAGAGTCCAAAAACATAAACACCTGTCGTCGAAATGGCATAACCTGTTTCAAAGCCGGGTGTTTGTAAACCCAACGGGACAATCTTAATTGAACTTGCGAACTTCCCAAACCGCAATAACTCGTGCTCCAATAGCTCATTGGGAATAAACGCCGGTACATTTGAAATCGTTACCCTTGTTGACGGAGAAAAAAGCGGGGTAACTTGAATAAACATACCTTTAAGAAGTGCGCCATGCCCAACCATACGATCAACAAGGCGCTGTTCTTTAAGAAAAACCACCACCGCTTTATTCATCCGTGACGCATAAGCAACATTCTCATTCTCATATCCTACCGTCTCTCCTACGACGACCAGAAAGTCCTCCACCGTGACAATAGCTTCAGTAACCTAAAGCCGTGCTGAAGTGACAGGGACGGCGTCCCCATGTGGGTCGCCACATGGGGAAGAAAAAAAAGATAGCACCAAGAAAAGGAAACAAGATATCTAACTCTACACAACACTCGCACTCACTCACACAATTCCCAGCATGCACCAAACACTACCGGCATGCAGAGAGAGAGAGAGAGACACAGAGAGAGAGAGACACAGAGAGAGAGAGACACAGAGAGAGAGAGACACAGAGAGAGAGAGACACAGAGAGAGAGAAACACAGAGAGAGACACAGAGAGAGAGAGACACAGAGAGAGAGAGACACAGATAGAGAGAGACACAGAGTGAGAGAGACACAGAGAGAGAGAAACACAGAGAGAGACACAGAGAGAGAGAGACACAGAGAGAGAGAGAGAGAGACAGAGAGAGAGAGACACAGAGAGAGAGAGACACAGAGAGAGAGACAGACCAGAGTCTTGGGGCTTCTTGAATCACTGCCTGGATCCTGAACTAAACCCACTCAAATCAAATCAAATTTTATTGGTCACATACACATGGTTAGCAGATGTTAATGCAAGTGTAGCGAAATGCTTGTGCTTCTAGTTCTGACCGTGCAGTAATATCTAACAAGTAATCTAACAATTTCACAACAACTACCTTATACACACAAGTGTAAAGGAATGAATAAGAATATGTACAAATAAATATATGGATGAGCGATGGCCGAATGGCATAGGCAAGATGCAGTAGATGGTATAGTGTACAGTATATACATATGAGATGAGTAATGTATGGTATGTACACATTATATAAAGTGGCATTGTTTAAAGTGACTAGTGATACATTTATTACATCCAATTTTTTATTATTAAAGTGGCTAGAGATTGAGTCAGTATGTTGTCAGCAGCCACTCAATGTTAGTGATGGCTGTTTAACAGTCTGATGGCCTTGAGATAGAAGCTGTTTTACAGTCTCTCAGTCCCAACTTTGATGCACCTGTACAGACCTCGCCTTCTGGATGATAGCAGGGTGAACAGGCAGTGGCTCGGGTGGTTGTTGTCCTTGATTATCTTTTTGGCCTTCCTGTGACATCGGTGGTGTAGGTGTCCTGGAGGACAGGTAGTTTGCCCCCGGTGATGCGTTGTGCAGACCGCACTCCCCTCTGGAGAGCCTTACGGTTGTAGGCGGAGCAGTTGCCGTACCAGGCGGTGATACAGCCCGACAGGATGCTCTCGATTGTGCATCTGTAAAGGTTTGTGAGTGTTTTTGGTAACAAGCCAAATTTCTTCAGCCTCCTGAGGTTGAAGAGGCGCTGCTGCGCCTTCTTCACCACGCTGTCTGTGTGGGTGGACCATTTCAGTTTGTCCGTGATGTGTACACCGAGGAACCTAAAACTTTCTACCTTCACTACTGTCCTGTCGATGTGGATAAGGGGGTGCTCCCTCTGCTGTTTCCTGAAGTCCACGATCATCTCCTTTGTTTTGTTGACGTTGAGTGTGAGGTTATTTTCCTGACACCACACTCCGAGGGCCCTCACCTCCTCCCTGTAGGCCGTCTCGTCGTTGTTGGTAATCAAGCCTACCACTGTAGAGTCGTCTGCAAACTTGATGATTAAGTAGGAGGCATGCATGGCCACGCAGTCATGGGTGAACAGGGAGTACAGGAGAGGGCTGAGAATGCACCCTTGTGGGGCCCCAGTGTTGAGGATATCAGTGGGGTGGAGATGTTGTTTCCTACCCTCACCACCTGGGGGCGGCCGGTCAGAAAGTCCTGGACCCAGTTGCACAGGGCGGAGTTGAGACCCAGGGCCTCAAGCTTAATGATAGAATGCTGAGCTGTAATCGATGAACAGCATTCTTACATAGGTATTCCTCTTGTCCAGATGGGTTAGGGCAGTGTGCAGTGTGATTGCGATTGCGTCGTCTGTGGACCTATTGGGGCGTTAAGCAAATTGGAGTGGGTCTAGGGTGTCAGGTAGGGTGGAGGTGATATGATCCTTGACTAGTCTCTTAAAGCACTTTATGATGACGGAAGTGAGATAGTCATTTAGCTCAGTTACCTTAGCTTTCTTGGAAACAGGAACAATGGTGGCCCTCTTGAAGCATGTGGGAACAGCAGACTGGGATAGAGATTGATTGAATATGTCCGTAAACACACAGCCAGCTGGTCTGCGCATGCTCTGAGGATGCGGCTAGGGATGCCGTCTGGGCCAGGAGCCTTGGGTTAACACATTTAAATGTTTTATTTACGTTGGCAGTGGTGAAGCAGGTTTTGGTAGCGGGCCGTGTCAGTGGCACTGTATTGTCCTCCAAGCAAGCAAAGAAGTTGTTTAGTTTGTCTGGGAGCAAGACATCGGTGTCAGCGACAGGGCTGGTTTTCTTTTTGTAATCCGTGATTGACTGTAGACCCTGCCACATATGTTTCATGTCTGAGCCGTTGAATTGTGACTACTTTGTCTCTATACTGAAGCTTAGCTTGTTTGATTGCCTTGCGGAGGGAATAGCTACACTGTTTGCATTCCTTCATGTTTCCGGTCGCCTTGCCATGATTAAAAGCAGTGGTTCGCACTTTCAGTTTTGCGCGAATTCTACCATCAATCCACAGTTTCTGGTTGGGGAAGGTTTTAATAGTCACCGTGGGTACAACATCACCGATGCACTTGCTAATAAACTCGCTCACCGAATCAGCGTATACATCAATGTTGTTGTCTGAGGCTATGCGGAACATATCCCAGTCCACGTGATCGAAGAAAACTTGAAGCGTGGAATCAGATTGGTCGGACCAGCGTTGAACAGACCTGAGCACGGGCGTTTCCTGTTTTAGTTTCTGTCTGTAGGCTGGGAGTCTTGGTCAGATTTGCTGAAAGGAGGGCGAGGGAGAGCTTTGTATGCGTCGCAGAAGTTTGAGTAGCAATGATGCAGAATTTTGCCAGCCCGGGTCGCACATTCGTTATGGTGATAAAATTTAGGGAGCCTTGTTTTCAGATTAGCCTTGTTAAAATCCCCAGCTACAATAAATGCAGCCTCCGGATATGTGGTTTCCAGTTTACATAGAGTCCAATGAAGTTCTTTCAGGGCCGTTTCAGGACACTCCTACTCTCTCCTAATGTGATTGAAATAAAATCCTGATTGCCTGCTTTTAACTACTCCGAATCCCACAGAATTGCTGGCCCACATACATTGTGTGTGCTTATTTTTGTGGGAATTAGTGATTTGTAAGGTATTTATCCGATGCAAAACAACTCCCATGGGTCTTGGGGAACAATGTTTTTGTGTCCCAAGTTTTTGTGCACCTTGGAAAAACCACAGGCTGAGAATTCTGGTGGCAGCCCTTACAATGACATTCGGCTCTTTTCTGATAAGTTTTAGTACGAGTAAATGGTAGACGTGTGTGCAGTGTGTTTGCTTTTGCGTTTGTGTGTGTCTCTGTTTCTGTCTGTCTGTCTGTCTGTCTGTCTGTCTGTCTGTCTGTCTGTATTTGTCGGCCAGTCTGTATTTCTTGGTGCGCGTTAATGCTTTGGCTACACCAGCCAGTTCGTGGGTGTATCTGTGTCTAAACAGGATTAAGTACAAGTATACTGGTCCTAAATCAATGTTTTCTTTCTGACAGCAGATATAAATTAGGCTCCGTACAGATTAATCTGAAATGAAACACCCAGCTCATCATTTCCAGAGCCAGAGTCCCCAGGGAGGCAACAGGAAGCCCTTCCATCTGGTTCAGCTGCTGCTAGGGAGATGGGAGGACTGCTCAGCACTGGGAAGAGCCTACAACCTGTAGAGTGTGAATGACAGCCAATGTCACCCTAGCCATAGCCTTATATTGATATACAGTACCAGTCAAAAGTTTGGACACACCTACTCATTCAAGGGTTTTTCTTTATTTTGACTATTTTCTACATTGTAGAATAATAGTGGAGACATCAAAACTATGAAATAACACATATGGAATCATGTAGTAACCAAAAAAGTGTTAAACAAATCAAAATATATTTTATATTTGAGATTCTTCGAAGTAGCCACCCTTTGCCTTGATGACAGCTTTGCACACTCTTGGCATTCTCTCAACCAGCTTCATGAGGTAGTCACCTGGAATACTTATACAGTGTAGGTAGGGATAAAGTGATAAGGCAATGGGATAGATAATAAACAGTAACAGCAGCAGTGTATGTGTCAAAACAGTTATAGCAAAAAGGGGCAATGCATATAGTCCATATAGCTATTGGTTAACTATGTAGCAGTCTTGGGGCTAGAAGCTGTTCAGGGTCCTGTTGGTTCCAGACTTGGTTCAACTATGTCACAGATGACTAACAAGGTTCTCCTTTTAACTGGAAAAAGTTTGTGTTATGATCTATTATGGGCATGAATCTGTGATTATGTTCGTTTGAGAGCGTTTGTTAATAATGCATTAGCAATTTTATAGTGTTCACATCTCAAACGATTAATTGCAATGTTTTTTGGAGATTCTAGCTAATTCCCCCTTGTACAAGGCCCAAGGTTAGGAATTAATGTATAATTTATCCTGCTGGATCCTGCAGTGTGTGTATGCGTGTGCGTGTGTGTGTGGCAGACCTCAGTCCTCAGTCTCTCCATGCGTCTCTCTCTATTTCTCTCTGTTGGTCTTGTACAGTTAGCAGGCTTGTGTTTGAGTTGAGCCCCCAAAGTGCCATTCAGTCGCTGACACAATCCAGCAGGGCAGTAATCCCTCACTAATACAGGAACATCAGTCAGTGGATGTTTACCGTGGGTGGAGGAGGATAATGCCTAAAGGAGGCTGAGATGTTAAAACACATTTGCCACATTGACAGTGAGCAGCATATTAACAAACCTTATTTCTCATCACACACACCGGGGCTACGTCCCGACTGGCACCCTATTCCCTATATATTGCACTACTTTTGACCAGATCCCTAAGTAAGTGCCCTAGTCAAAAGTAGTGTAGGAATGTAGGGAATAGGGATCCATTTGGGACACAACCATCATGTAGCCACTTTACAGCATGATCTTATCAGTCCTGCTGCTGTCAGAGGGGAAATTAGGTTCACTACAATATGCTGGATAGTCTCTGTGTGTGTGTGTGTGTGTGTGTGTGTGTGTGTGTGTGTGTGTGTGTGTGTGTGTGTGTGTGTGTGTGTGTGTGTGTGTGTGTGTGCGCGTGCCTGCGTGCGTGCGTGCGTACTGTAGTTAATGGTACAGTACAAAGACAGAGCTGTGTGTATTGTATGTAGTGCCTGTATCCAGGCTCAGCTGGGTCCTCTGCCCTATCTGCTCTCATAACACCCATTAGACACTGATCAATTAAGACTGTCCCATTCCCTCTACTAAGTTAACTTTGAACCAATTAAGCTAATTCACTTTTTGAGCAATTTCTTGAGGAGCCATTTCGGTTTCCCTCTTTCTGGTATCCATTGGGTTGGGTTTCTTTTTTCTCCTCTCTTGTCCTCTCCCTCTCCTTTCTTCTCTCTTTCTCTCCCTCCTCTCCTCAGAGGACCACAGCAGCAATAAGTTCTTAAAGGTCCAATACAGTCAAAAATGTGTGTGCAAGAGTGTGCAAAGGCAAAGGGTGGCTACTTTGAAGAATCTCAAATATAAATATATTTTGATTTGTTTAACACTTTTTTTGGTTGCTAGATGATTCCATATGTGTTATTTCATAGTTTTGATGTCTTCATTATTATTCTACAATGTAGAAAATAGTAAAAATAAAGAAAACTCCTGGAATGAGTAGGTGTGTCCAAACATTTGACTGGTTCTATATATATTTCCACACTATGAGGTTTGAATAATACTGTGAAATTGTGCAAATAATGATAATGCCCTTTAGAGCTGTTTGAAAAGAACACCGGAAATTTCAGCCTGTTTTGGCGGGATGTAGTTTTGGCCTTCCATGGTGACATCACCAGGCGATAAATTAGTTAATAGACCAATATTAAAGACAGTTAATATTTTCCAGAGAGTGTCTGTGTTCCAAACCTCTCTGCCAATAACTGCTAGTTTTCAGTTTTCCCCTCCCCACTCAGAACACTCCCAGACAGTCCTAGCAACATTCTTGCTTGAGAAATGTATCTTTGCTAAGAAGCTATTTTTATTTTATTTTTGACTATTTTCATTGAAAACAATCACAGTAAGGTACTTAATTATTACCCAGAAATGATTTGACATTGAAATAAAAACATCTGAATTGGATCTTTAAGCGTTATTGTGTTATCCTTGATGATTTTAAATACAGTGTATTCACGCGTAGCTGAAATGTGTTTTTCAATTGTCCACAAATCTACTGAATAAAATCTCTCCCTTTCCCACCTCACAGGGAGATCAACTTTAAGAACTTCACTCTGCTCCAGCTGAATGAGGAGTTCTCCCGGGGACGTGGCCTGGATGTGGGCGCCAGGGCGTGGAAAGGAGGGAACGTTCTCCTTTTCTTCTGTGATGTCGACATCTACTTCACCGCTGACTTCCTCAACACCTGCCGACTCAACACTCAACCTGGTGAGTGAGGTTACTACACTTGACTGAACAAACCCACATCAGTGCTGTGTTCAGAGCGGGATGCTCTAACAACATGTTCAACTTTATTTAACATGGCTAATAAATACATTAGGAATCTTTTGATTTGTTTGATCACATTTGCATATCTTTCTTCCTTAGGTAAAAAGGTGTTCTATCCCGTTCTGTTCAGCCAGTACAACCCAACCCTGATTTACGGTAACCACGACCACATCCCTCCAGTGGAGCAGCAACTGGTAAGAAAGCTGTTTTCACTGATGTCCTCTTCAGAAAGGTTAAGAGATACCACATACATGGTACAACAGCATGTTTTCTCACATTACATTTGCCTGTTCTTTATTGCTCTGGTTTAATAGGTCATTAAAAAGGATACAGGATTCTGGAGAGACTTTGGCTTCGGAATGACATGCCAATACCGATCAGATTTCATCAACATAGGTAAAGATCATGTTACCTCATCGCTGGTCAATTAGGCCTTCATATTAATGGTAATGCAAATTGTGCTAAGAGAAACATATACAGTGCATTCGGAAAGTATTCAGATTCAGATTATTTTGTTATGTTACAGCCTTATTCTAAAATTGATTAAATTGTTTTTTCACTCATCAATCTACACACAATACCCCATAATGACAAAGCAAAAACAGGTTTTTAGAAGAAAAAAAAGAAAAAAAAACTTAAATATCACATTTACATAAGTATTCAGACCCTTTGGCAGTGATTACAGCCTTGAGTCTTCTTGGGTATGATGTTCTCTGCAGATCCTCTCAAGCGTGTCAGGTTGGATGCATTGCTGCACAGCTATTTTCAGGTCTCTGTAGAGATGCTCGATCAGGTTCAAGTCCGTGCTCTGGCTGGGCCACTCAAGGACATTCAGACTTGTCCCGAAGCCACTCCTGCGTTGTCTTGGATGTGTGCTTAGGGTCATTGTCCAGTTGGAAGGTGAACCTTCGCCCCAGTCTGAGGTCCTGAGCACTCTGGAGCAGGTTTTCATCAAGGGTCTCTCTGTACTTTGCTCCGTTCATCTTTCCCTCGATCCTGACTAGTCTCCCAGTCCCTGCCTCTGAAAAACATCCCCAGAGCATGATGCTGCCACCATCATGCTTCACCGTAGGGATGGTGCCAGGTTTCCTCCGGATGTGACGCTTGGCATTCAGGCCAAAGAGTGCAATCTTGGTTTCATCAGACCAGAGAATCTTGTTTCTTATGGTCTGAGAGTCTTTAGGTGCCTTTTGGCAAACTCCAAGTACCTTTTACTGAGGAGTGGCCTTTCGTCTGGCCACTCTACCATAAAGGCCTGTTTGGTGTAGTGCTGCAGAGATGGTTGTCCTTCTGGAAGGTTCTCCCATCTCCACGGAGGAACTCTAGAGCTCTGTCAGAGTGACCATCGGTTCTTGGTCACCTCCCTGACCAAGGCTCTTCTCCCCCGATTGCTCGGTTTGGCCAGGCGGCCAGCTCTTGGAAGTGTCTTGGTGGTTCCAAACTTCTTCCATTTAAGAATGATGGAGGCCACTGTCTTGTTGGGGACCTTCAAGCTGCAACATTTTTTGGTACCCTTCTCCAGATCTGTGCCTCGACACAATCCTGTATCGAAGCTCTACGGACAATTTCTTCGACCTCATGACTTTGTTTTTGCTCTGACATGCACTGTCAACTGTGAGACCGTATATAGACGTGTGTGCATTTCCAAATCATGTCCAATCAATTGGATTTACCACAAATGGACTCCAATCAAGTTGTAGAAACATCTCAGGGATGATCAATGGAAAAGAGTCTCAAAGCAAAGGGTCTGAATACTTCCGTAAATAAGGTATGTGTTTTTATTTTATTATTATTTTTTTTATATAAATTAGCAAAAAGTTCTCAACCTGTTTTCACTTTGCAATTATGGGGTATTGTGTGTAGATTGATGAGGAAAATGTTTTATTTAATCCATTTTAGAATAAGGCTGTAACCTAACAAAGTGGGAAAAAAGGAAAGGGTTCTGAATACTTTCCGAACGCCCTGTATTTCCATTCATATCCAAACCACCAGCAATATCATTATGGATTCAGGTATATTGGCTCTCAAGACAGGTTTTGCCTCAACACGATTTTCCACCTCAGTTGAAACCATTAGATGAAATCAGAGGCTATAAACTATGGTGGGAATAAGGACCGTCTCAGTCTCAGTGTCTGGCTGTCCCAAATGGCACCCTATTCTCTTTATAGTGCACTCTTTTTTTACCAGGGCCCATAGGGAGAAGTAGTGCACTATATAAGGAATAGTGTGTAATTTGGGACGCAGATAGTGTCCAGAGACGGTCCTTATTCCCAACATAAATCATTGATATTACTGCGGTGGGAGACAGAGGTACAGCAACTGTCTGACCTTAGGCTCTCAGGAGAGAGATACATTATATCACTGTCCACCTCATGATCTAAAACTACCTATAATATATGTACATAAAATAGTCCTTGCAACTCTTTGGCTGAGTGATTTCAGATTAGATGTGAATAGTAATTAATAAATAATTGATCCATGTGTTGACATTTTCACCCAAAGTAGAGACAGAGACAGAGACAGAGACAGAGACAGAGACAGAGACAGAGACAGAGACAGAGACAGAGAGAAAGAAAGAATGAAAGAATGAAAGAATGAAAGGGTGGGGGGGAAGAAGGGAGGAAAATAAACAATTTGCTTCTCCCAGTGAGATGAAGAAAAGAAACAGAGTGAGTTCAAACAGAGAGGATATATTTAGGCCCCAGCATACAAACAATCGCTGATTATCGTTCTCAAAACTTGTCGTTGCACATCTCACATTACAAGAGCATTGCAGATTTTGTGCCGATAAAATCAAACCTGTTTCAAAATATCAAGACGCCTGGGAAGGCTCAAAGACGGGATCAGTAGCCCTCAGATTGCGTTTCAGACCCGTTCACGTTAAACGAGCGTTGGTAACAGCCGCACATCCCGAGTAGGCAATGACATGGGATTTTGTCTCCGATCTCAAAAACTTGTCTGGGACAGCTAAATCAGATCAAAAGTAGTGTACGCCAGGCTTTAGTTGTTTATTTTCTGATTACAAAAACTAGATTTGATGTCTTTAGTGTCTGAAACTTTCAAATCAAATTTTATTAGTCACATGCGCCGAATACAACAGGTGCAGACCCTCATTACCAAAACCTAGTGAAAGTGACAAACTGACACGTTTTCATTTTCATCAAAAACTATTTTATATCGATGGAGTGCATTTGATTTTACGGTCTGCACATACGCAGTTCGGCGCTACACGACCATTAGACCCGACGACGTGTTTCTGCACATGCACATTGCTAGCTAACAAGACCATGACATCGCCCCCTAAGTGTGATCCGGGACCCGACGACTTGTTTCTGTGCATGACATCGCCTGAAAGTGTGATCGGGGATTTCTATTGGATAAGCAGTTTTTGTCTATGGTTGAGCATTGAGCAGTCTGCAGTCAGAGAAAAAGGAAGAAAAACACACTCCTGCATAAATAAACATGATTACTTGTGTCACCTAGGGCATGAGGAGGATGTAGTCCAGATAGTTTGAAAGAACTGACGTCAGCATTTTATTTCCTCTGAAAGTCGTGTTAGGCAGAGATATTCTATAACAAGATGGTCTTGTCTCCGCCCTAACAATGGGAGTCGCTGTCACAAACGTGGAAAGGCAGGCGGGAGGAGGTGAGATCAGATAGGAACATTCTAGCCAATGAGAGGGCAAATATGCATTTGAACAACAGACACCTCCGAAATAAAATTGTTTTTCTCAAAGTTGCCGAGATGCCACCTGCATCCACTTATATCAGTACATTCCTAACAATCTAAACATTTCCTAACTTCTACTCGATCAAATAAGCCTCAGTTAGCAAATTAGAAATAAAAAATATTGTTGACCAAATCTGACCCTCTCTCATAGAACTCCATACAAAAAATTCTCACTTGGTCTGCTTATTGCTATTTTCTCGCATGGACAGATCCTCTCGCTTTACCTCTTCCTCTCTGAGTTAGGGCATGTTCTGAGGTTCTATCCCATTAGCTCATCACTCCTCTGCTGTCATAAATCAAATCAAAGTTTATTTGTCACGCGTGCCGAATACAACAGGTAGACCTTACAGTGAAATAGCAACAGACCCCAGACATTATGCATGTAGAACAGATCACAACAAACCGGATATGTGTTTGCATTAACATATTAATTTAACAAGCTGTCATCATGACAAAAACATAACCCTGCCATCAGGATTTGACCTCTGACCCCTGTTTGACCTGATCAATCAATCAGGGGCATAGTTCAGTGGGCAAATGTTGTGCAATGTTGCAAATAGAAATGTAATGAATAGAGCCGGCATAATTTATTTTACTACATTCTACATTTAAGAGAGGCTTAATTGTTTTTCCACATAACATATTTCTATATGAACGCTCCACAACGTCCTACTGAACGCACCCCTGATCTCCCTCCTTTGTTATATATGTGCAGTGAGTTGATGAGTTCATGTTGTCCCTCCTCCAGGTGGTTTCGACGTGGACATCAAAGGCTGGGGCGGCGAGGACGTGCACCTTTACAGGAAGTACCTTCACAGCAATCTGCTGGTGGTGCGGTCCCCGTCTAGGGGCCTCTTCCACCTGTGGCATGAGAAGCGCTGTGCGGACGAGCTGCCCCCGGAACAGTACAGGATGTGCATGCAGTCCAAGGCCATGAACGAGGCCTCGCACGGCCAGCTGGGCATGCTCTTCTTCCGACATGAGATCGAGGCACACCTGCACAAGCAGAAACCCCAGAGGCCAAACCCTGCCAAGAAGACATGATGAAGACATGATGAGGGAGTCACACAGGACTCTAGACTACAGGAGGAGGGCATGACAGTATGGCAGTCAGAAACAGTGAGGGGGAAACAACAATAGAACAGAGATCTATTGTTATGAACTGATGACAACAATACTGACTCACTACGGAGGAAAAACACTCCATTTTATCCTCCGATGGCAAAACGGACATACAAAACACACCTAAGGCACCTGTCATATCTTGAAGAAGTGAGAGCACTGTAAAAACAACAGTCAGAGTTAAATGGAGCAGCAGAAAGACTTGACTGCTCCTCTGTATTTTGTTTAAAATCATGTTCCTCGTGTTGACTGACTGACAGCTGGTTTTGAGAATCATGATGTGGCATCTGCTGGTATTTCTTGAAGGCTAGATAAAGACTAGAACTAGATTTTCCTGTAGCCTATTAGAGACACCTTGTGGACTGGAAGAGAACAACATGACTGTGAATGGAACGAGAATACTCCAAATCTGAAGTCATGTCCGCTGGTTACGTGACTCTCCTCAGAACTGATGATCAATCAATACATTAAAACAGGCATTACTGAGGGTTATGTAGAGAGACAATGACAACAATGGAGGGACATGGAAGCTATTAGATATTGATTATTTCTCAAGCTCCACAGAATCATTATACAGATGTAGCAACCTAATTTGATCACTCCTTTGTTGCTGATCATTTTCCTGCACTCCAGCAAATGCATATGAGCTTTGTGAGTTACATAAATTCACAGAAACTCTAGCCCTATTTACACCTGGTGCTAACATGGGTCCTTTGTGCACAATCAGAATGTGGACAAAATCAGGACAAATTACTCAAGTTAGAACCAGGTATAAACAAGGTTAATACACAGTTATATTAACAGTATTGCACTTTTCATGTAGCCTACTTTTGGCCAGTTGATAGCCAAACCACCGATCAAGCAACATTATGGACTGAACGTTGCTGCAGGATTATTTTGCTGTGACAACACAGGTCAAATTAAGATCCTACATCTATAGTGCTCTGCTTTTTCATGAGTTTAACTAATCCTACCAGTGCTTTTATGTGCTTTTTTTATCATCAAGAAACAAAACAGTGTAGTTTGAAGGGTCAAAATAAATATATTTCATACATTTTTCTTAATGTTGTGATATTAAGAGATAATTTAACTATTCGAGATAGTCTTTGTTTTGTTTTGTGTATGGTCTAACTGTGCAAATAATATATTATAATAGATAGAATACACTTCGATTCCATAATTCAGTTATAAACGCAGTGTTAAAATGGTAGAACGGTCTTCACCCTCTATCAGAACTTTTATTGTTAGAAAAAATAAAAAGCCTTGCTCCAAAAATTCTTATATATTATTTAACAATGTTGTTATTTGTATTGATAATATGCCTACTCTTCCTTAGAAGCTTAAATGACGATGGCTTGACACAAGTCTAAATGACCCAAAGGAAGTTTAGAGGTAGTAGAATGCTTCCATGTCTATAGAGCAATATAAGCTAGGTATGGGTCAGTATAGGCAGTCCATCCACAGAGCAATATAGGCCAGGGAATAGGAAGGTTAAGAAAAGGCCAGTATGAAAGTGTACATTTAAGACAATCTGAAATGGTTAGAAATGTAAAGTTAGTGGCGAGGTGCCTCTGATATTTGAAAGTGACACATGGTTTTTATGTTATCCAGGTGGATTTCTACTGAGAGTTTTTCTTAGAGATGTAGCCTATCGATGGCTAAGCGCAGTATTATAGATGAACACATTTTCACAGGCTTGACATTCACAGCGAGTGACAATGACTTTATGCCATTTCACTTATTTGTTTTAAATGTCAGCTCTCAACATTTTGTGTTAACTGTATATTGAGGTGTTTGATTACATTCCTCATGAGTATTTCAATCCCATGGCAGTAGTGGACTGTTTCACATGGAATAATTTATATTAACCTACATTTGTGTTGGATCACCAAAGCCTGTAAACAGAGTAAAGAAGACACACTTTTTAATTAATGTTTATTTGTTTTATTTGTTTTATTGTTTCATGAAAGGATACTTCTTTCTGTTAAAAATAAATATAACTTTCCTGATGATGTTCTTGATTGATTCTCAATGCATACCATTTTTTCCTTCAAATTATTCTGTTTAAAGTTTTGCCTTCAGTTGAAATGCCTTTTTATTCATTTTGAGACCATTGTAATAGTTTAAAATGAAGAAAATAAGTTATTTTCTGGTCTGATGCTTCTTCCCAGATGTTATTTGACTCTTGCAAAAACTGCAGTAGCCTGGAATCTACTTTATTCTACTCTGCTCTAGACTGTACTCTTAGAAAAAAGGGTTATTTGGGGTTCTACGTACATAGAACCTTTTGGAACTTCTTAGGGCTAGGCGTCACGCCAGCGGGACACCTGTCGACAACTTCCGGTGAAATTGGAGGGCACGCAATTAAAAAAAATAATCATAAACATTATGGATATTAAACATCTTGGTACATACAAGTATCTTATATCAGTTAAAAGCTTAAATTCTTGTTAATCGAACTGCATTGTCCGATTTACAATAGGCTTTACGGTGAAAGCATGCCATGCGATTGTTTGAGGACGGCGCCCCACATCAAAATATTTTTCTACCAGCACAGGCTTCATAAAATCACAAATAGCAATTAAATATTCACTTACATTTTGAAAATGTTCCTCTGATTTGCAATCCAAAGGGTCCCAGCTACAACATGCATGGTTGTTTTGTTAGATAAAATCCTTCATTAGGCGCCATCGATTTGAGTAATCCACTCGTTCAACGTGCAGAGAAAGGAATCCAAAAAGCTACCGCTAAATTTGTTAAAACAAGTTAAAATACGATTCTATGTAATCCTCAGGTAGCCTAAAATGTAATTAAACTGTAATATTTCACACGGAAAGAAGTATGTTCAATATGAAAGTAAAATTAGCAGGTGTGTGTCCTCTTCGTCTCGCACGCACCGACTGATTTCCAACTCTGACTCCGTGTACCAAAACTCAAAGTTCTTCCTCGTTTGGGAAGAAACAAGCCTGACACCTAGAAAAAAGACTGTTGACATCTAGTGGAAGCCATAGGAATTGCAATCTGGGAGCTGGAATTGCATATGCCCCATAGCCTTCCATTGTAAGAGCATGGGCTCTCAACAATTTTTTTTTATTCTGGTTGGTTTTTCTTTGGATTTTCTCCTACCATATCAATTATGTTATAGTCTCATACATTATTTTAACATTTCTACAAACTTCAAAGTGTTTTCTATCCAATGTTACCAATTACAGTGGGGGAAAGAAGTATTTGATCCCCTGCTGATTTTGTACGTTTGCCCACTT
Organism: Salmo trutta; assembly: GCF_901001165.1. Lineage (NCBI taxonomy): Eukaryota > Metazoa > Chordata > Actinopteri > Salmoniformes > Salmonidae > Salmo > Salmo trutta. The sequence goes on from NC_042971.1 coordinate 55,225,348, forward strand.
ACAAAGAAATGATCAGTCTATAATTTTAATGGTAGGTTTATTGTAACAGTGAGAAACAGAATAACAACAACAAAAAATCCTGAAAAACGCATGTCAAAAATGTTATAAAATGATTTGCATTTTAATGAGGGAAATAAGTATTTGACCCCTCTGCAAAACATGACTTAGTACTTGGTGGCAAACCCCTTGTTGGCAATCACAGAGGTCAGACATTTCTTGTAGTTAGCCACCAGGTTTGCACACATCTCAGGAGGGATTTTGTCCCACTCCTCTTTGCAGATCTTCTCCAAGTCATTAAGGTTTCAAGGCTGACGTTTGGCAACTCGAACCTTCAGCTCCCTCCACAGATTTTCTATGGAATTAAGGTCTGGAGACTGGCTAGGCCACTCCAGGACCTTAATGTGCTTCTTCTTGAGCCACTCCTTTGTTGCCTTGGCCGTGTGTTTTGGGTCATTGTCATGCTGGAATACCCATCCACGACCCATTTTCAATGCCCTGGCTGAGGGAAGGAGGTTCTCACCCAAGATTTGACGGTACATGGGCCCGTCCATCGTCCCTTTGATGCAGTGAAGTTGTCCTGTCACCTTAGCAGAAAAACACCCCCAAAGCATAATGTTTCCACCTCCATGTTTGACGGTGGAGATGGTGTTCCTGGGGTCATAGGCAGCATTCCTCCTCCTCCAAACACGGCGAGTTGAGTTGATGCCAAAGAGCTCCATTTTGGTCTCATCTGACCACAACACTTTCACCAGTTGTCCTCTGAATCATTCAGATGTTCATTGGCAAACTTCAGACGGGCATGTATATGTATTCTTGAGCAGGGGGACATTGCGGGCGCTGCAGGATTTCAGTCCTTCATGGCGTAGTGTGTTACCAATTGTTTTCTTGGTGACTATGGTCCCAGCTGCCTTGAGATCATTGACAAGATCCTCCAGTGTAGTTCTGGGCTGATTCCTCACCGTTCTCATGATCATTGCAACCCCACGAGGTGAGATCTTGCATGGAGCCCCAGGCCAAGGGATATTGACAGTTCTTTTGTGTTTCTTCCATTTGCGAATAATCACACCAAATGTTGTCACCTTCTCACCAAGCTGCTTGGCGATGGTCTTGTAGCATATTCCAGCCTTGTTTTAGGTCTACAATCTTGTCCCTGACATCCTTGGAGAGCTCTTTGGTCTTGGCCATGGTGAAGAGTTTGGAATCTGATTGATTGATTGCTTCTGTGGACAGATGTCTTTTTTACAGTTAACAAGCTGCGGTTAGGAGCTCTCCCTTTAACAGTGTGCTCCTAATCTCAGCTCGTTACCTGTATAAAAGACACCTGGGAGCCATAAATCTTTCTGATTGAGAGGGGGTCAAATACTTTTTTCCCTCATTAAAATGCAAATCAATTTATAACATTTTAGACATGTGTTTTTCTGGATTATTTTGTTGTTATTCTGTCTCTCACTGTTCAAATAAACCTACCATTAAAATTATAGACTGATCCTTTCTTTATCAGTGGGCAAATGTACAAAATCAGCAGGGGATCAAATACTTTTTCCCCCCACTGTATATGCATATCCTGGCTTCTGGGCCTGAGTAACAGGCAGTTTACTTTGGGCGCGTCAGTCAGACAGGAAGTGGAGAAAAATAGACCCTAAAGCTGCAATAAGTAACTTTTTGGGCGATCCTACCAAATTCACATAGAAATGTGAGTTATTATTACGAATTCCCTGCCGGTGACTGTTATTAGCACCTCACAACCCAAAGCTGCACACTCCACTCCCTCACAACCTGAGCCTGAGAGTTTAGGGAGTACCATAAACCTGCCTCATAAACTTTCTCTGACCTGTGTGACCTGTGCCCTGATAGGTTGCTAGGGAGGTTACTAGGGGGCCAGACATCTGCCCATCCTCTTGACTCTGCAGGTCACACAATACTTGCCGTCTCCCTCAAGCAGTGGCAGAGAGCAACATCTCTGTCTCTGCCCGCACCAACAACTGGACTCAATCATATCTCTGGACTTTTAGGATGGTCTGCGTGCCCAAAGTGAGTTGTGTCACATTTGTATATTGTTCTTCATAGTTAGTTACTACTATTGCCGATTGTATGTTGCCCCTCTGAGTTTACTGTGTTGTGTAATGTTCTGCAGGTGGCATATGCAATCTACACAGTCCTTTGACGTTTATTACTGCTATATTCTGTAAGATTCTGTATCTGTTCATTTGTGCCCTGGTGTATTCATTCAGTATGTGTGTATTCATTACCTCTGTTTCTGTCCATTACAGAACCCCTACCATTCCACAACTATTCCACAACCTCTCTCATCTTCCTCAGTGTGTTTAAATAAAGTTCCTGTTTGTGTTAACTCTGGGCTGCTTTAATCTCCTCTAACCGGGGGCCATGTCAGTGGGTCACAAACCAGTACAATATGTAGAGAGATGTTAATTTGTCACATAAACTGAAATTAAGCGAACTATTAGAATTTTAGCAACCAGGAAATGCCAAAGCGATTTGTGCATCTTTAATGAAAGATTTATTTTAAAAGGTTTCATACCCAGTGAAGGCATTGATGGTTCTAGCCCTATCCCAGATTGTAGTGGGGGATTTTAGAAATCAACAGCTAACAAAAGCTAACCCAGTCATGTCAAACTCTGAAATGGCAGTTAATACTCCCTTTTAATTTGTTTTAGCTCTTTTCAATTGACATTTATATCCATATTAATGATGCTGCTGCATGATTTCGCCTGGTCAGAAAAATGGCTAGCTGATGTCCGACACGTTAGCTCTCTATGTCAAGTGGTAGATCAAATTCATATTTTGCAACATTGTTGCCGAGGTCTGAGTGGCAAATAGCAAGGTTCATACAAACATATCCTGTTGCAAACTAAATGCTAGCTAGAAGCAGGAGGAAATAATGTGTTTATTATAAGCATACAAGATATATAAAATATATATATATTGAGCCCCACAATGGACACCTCATAATACCAATAAAACCTACTGGTCAAACAATGAACTGTTCCAATAGTTCATTTTATACACTGTAGATTTTAAAAACACTTAAAATAACATCTGTTTCGTGTAGACTTACACTGAAGTGACGTTTTGATAACTGTATAAATCTCTCTCGGATAAAATTTATTTATATATTCGGGTCTATTTACTCTCAGATTCAAAAATGCTAATTAGCATCAAAGTAGAAATTCCTGCAAGCTCCTGCCCGTGATCTCTAGCTGGCACCTTTGCTGTCAGCTAGCTAGCGACTAGCTACCTTGATCCAAGACGAAAGATATATTGAACTGTCCTATATTGCTGTCCCATATTTTATTGAACTAGTATTTGTTGTCTTATTTATGCATTTTGTATTGTGTCTTGTACAGAATACTTTCCAAGTAGCAGTCAGATATTTATAATAGGTAGCCTAGTGATTAGAGCGTTGTACTAGTAACCGAAAGGTTGCAAGATCGAATCCCCGAGTCCATGTTTCTGCTGTCATTTGTGAGCAGCACATTTACCACAGCATTCAGTCTGAACCCCAGAATAAGCAGGAGGACAGCATTACATAGGTGAAAAAAAGGTAGCAAAAACAGTACACCACAACACTTTTAAACGTGTTACTGAGTCTAGATGTTATCAAATCAGGAGAAAAACAATGAAGGAATTAGAACAAAGAAAATGGGTGAAGGTAGGGTGGGTTTATAGAGATAAGACAGAGAGTTCCAAAGTGCCCGAAAGTTAAGGAACCATGGGGCATAAAACAGTGGCGGTCAGTGCCATTTATGATGAGGGAGGAAGAATTTGTTTTTTTCATGAGCATGCATTTACATTTACATTTAAGTCATTTAGCAGACGCTCTTATCCAGAGCGACTTACAAATTGGTGCATTCACCTTATGATATCCAGTGGAACAACCACTTTACAATAGTGCATCTAAATCTTTTAAGGGGGGGTTAGAAGGATTACTTTATCCTATCCCAGGTATTCCTTAAAGAGGTGGGGTTTCAGGTGTCTCCGGAAGATGGTGATTGACTCCACTGTCCTGGCGTCATGCGGGAGCTTGTTCCACCATTGGGGTGCCAGAGCAGCGAACAGTTTTGACTGGGCTGAGCGGGAACTGTGCTTCCTCAGAGGTAGGGAGGCGAGCAGGCCAGAGGTGGATGAACGCAGTGCCCTTGTTTGGGTGTAAGGCCTGATCAGAGCCTGAAGGTACGGAGGTGCCGTTCCCCTCACAGCTCCGTAGGCAAGCACTGTGGTCTTGTAGCGGATGCGAGCTTCAACCGGAAGCCAGTGGAGTACAGGTGGAGCGGGGTGACGTGAGAGAACTTGGGAAGGTTGAACACCAGACGGGCTGCGGCGTTCTGGATGAGTTGTTTTGTTTGTGAGGTGTTTCCTGTTTCCGGTCTCAACTTGCAGACTTGTTTACGCTGCTGTGCGTTTTTGTTGCCGATCTTACTTTGCTACCTGACGGTTTTTACTTTTCATTACCGTATATTTTTACTTTTTCCCTCACTCAACTTTTTTCATTCAACTTTCTTACCCCGGAAGTTTTATATGGACATGGTTCGTCAGGACTTCAAACAGCCGAAGCTAAGTAACATTAACATGATGCCTTCTAATTGCAGTCGTTGTACTTATAATATACAGGAGACCGATCGCCTTAAAGGCAAGAATAGCTGTGCTGCAAGCCCAGCTTCAGACGCAATCGTTAGGCAAGGGTAATTTCAGTGTAGGAAAGGATGAAACAGCGTCTGTGCCACCAGCAAGTACAGATAGTAACGTTAGTATAAACCCCCTCGCACGGTCCCCGCAGCCGGACAACTTTCTCATGGCTTCTGGAGGGAAACACTGTAGGAATGCTCAACTGGTGTCGCTTATTCAGCCGACAGAAACTTTCAACCGGTTCTCCCCATTAAGCGAGTCGGAGTCAGAGGCCGAGACTTCTCTGGTCTCTACTCCTCCCGCTGTGGGGTCTGAGACGCCGACGGCTCCCACCATTAGCTCTGACAAATTGAAAACCCTAGTCATTGGCGACTCCATTACCCACAGTATTAGACTTAAAACGAATCATCCAGCGATCATACACTGTTTACCAGGGGGCAGGGCTACCGACGTTAAGGCTAATCTAAAGACGGTGCTGGCTAAAGCTAAAAATGGCGAGTGTAGAGAGTATAGAGATATTGTTATCCACGTCGGCACCAACGATGTTAGGATGAAACAGTCAGAGGTCACCAAGCGCAACATAGCTTCAGCGTGTAAATCAGCTAGAAAGATGTGTCGGCATCGAATAATTGTCTCTGGCCCCCTCCCAGTTAGGGGGAGTGATGAGCTCTACAGCAGAGACTCACAACTCAATCGCTGGTTGAAAACTGTTTTCTGCCCCTCCCAAAAGATAGAATTTGTAGATAATTGGCCCTCTTTCTGGGACTCACCCACAAACAGGACCAAGCCTGGCCTGTTGAGGAGTGACGGACTCCATCCTAGCTGGAGGGGTGCTCTCATCTTATCTACGAACATAGACAGGGCTCTAACTCCTCTAGCTCCACAATGAAATAGGGTGTAGGCCAGGCAGCAGGCTGTTAGCCAGCCTGCCAGCTTAGTGGAGTCTGCCACTAGCACAGTCAGCGTAGTCAGCTCAGCTTTCCCCATTGAGGCCGTGTCTGTGCCTCGATCTAGGTTGGGCAAAATTAAAGATGGCGGTGTTCGCTTCAGTAATCTCACTAGTATAAAGACCTCCTCCATTCCTGCCATTATTGAAAGAGATTGTGATACTTCACATCTCAAAATTGGGTTACTTAATGTTAGATCCCTCACTTCCAAGGCAGTTATAGTCAATGAACTAATCACTGATCATAATCTTGATGTGATTGGCCTGACTGAAACATGGCTTAAGCCTGATGAATTTACTGTGTTAAATAAGGCCTCACCCCCTGGTTACACTAGTGACCATACCCCCCGTGCATCCGGCAAAGGCGGAGGTGTTGCTAACATTTACGATAGCAAATTTCAAAAAAAACAATTACGTTTTCGTCTTTTGAGCTTCTAGTCATGAAATCTATGCAGCCTACTCACTCACTTTTTATAGCTACTGTTTACAGGCCTCCTGGGCCATATGCAGTGTTCCTCACTGAGTTCCCTGAATTCCTATCAGATCTTGTAGTCATAGCAGATAACATTCTAATTTTTGGTGACTTTAACATTCACATGGAAAAGTCCACAGACCCACTCCAAAAGGCTTTCGGAGCCATCATCGACTCAGTGGGTTTTGTCCAACATTTCTCTGGACCTACTCACTGCCACAGTCATACTCTGGACCTAGTTTTGTCCCATGGAATAAATGTTGTGGATCTTAATGTTTTTCCTCATAATCCTGGATTATCGGACCACCATTTTATTGCGTTTACAATTGCAACAAATAATCTGCTCAGACCCCAACCAAGGAGCATTAAAAGTCGTGCTATAAATTCTCAGACAACCCAAAGATTCCTTGATGCCCTTCCAGACTCCCTCTGCCTACCCAAGGACGTCAGAGGACAAAAATCAGTTAACCACCTAACCGAGGAACTCAATTTAACCTTGCGCAATACCCTAGATGCAGTTGCACCCCTAAAAATTTTAAACATCTGTCATAAGAAACTAGCTCCCTGGTATACAGAAAATACACGAGCTCTGAAGCAAGCTTCCAGAAAATTGGAACGGAAATGGCGCCACACCAAACTGGAAGTCTTCCGACTAGCTTGGAAAGACAGTACCGTGCAGTATCGAAGAGCCCTCACTGCTGCCCGATCATCCTATTTTTCCAACTTAATTGAGGAAAATAAGAACAATCCGAAATTTATTTTTGATACTGTCGCAAAGCTAACTAAAAAGCAGCATTCGCAAATGGAGGATGACTTTCACTTCAGCAGTAATACATTTATGAACTTCTTTCAGGAAAAGATCATGATCATTAGAAAGCAAATTACGGACTCCTCTTTAAATCTGGGTATTTTTCCAAAGCTCAATTGTCCTGAGTCTGCACAACTCTGCCAGGACCTAGGATCAAGGGAGATACTAAAGTGTTTTAGTACTATATCCCTTGACACAATGATGAAAATAATCAAAACCCTCAAGCTGCATACTGGACCCTATTCCAACTAAACTACTGAAAGAGCTGCTTCCTGTGCTTGGCCCTCCTATGTTGAACATAATAAACGGCTCTCTATTCACCGGATGTGTACCAAGCTCACTAAAAGTGGCAGTAATAAAGCCTCTCTTGAAAAAGCCGAATCTTGACCCAGAAATTATAAAAAACTATCGGCCTATATCGAATCTTCCATTCCTCTCAAAAATTTTGAAAAAGCTGTTGCACAGCAACTCACTGCCTTCCTGAAGACAAACAATGTATACGAAACGCTTCAGTCTGGTTTTAGACCCCATCATAGCACTGAGACTGCACTTGTGAAGGTGGTAAATGACCTTTTAATGACGTCAGACCGAGGCTCTGCATCTGTCCTCGTGCTCCTAGATCTTAGTGCCGCTTTTGATACCATCGATCACCACATTCTTTTGGAGAGATTGGAAACCCAAATTGGTCTACATGGACAAGTTCTGGCCTGGTTTAGATCTTATCTGTCAGAAAGATATCAGTTTGTCTCTGTGAATGGTTTGTCCTCTGACAAATCAATTGTAAATTTCGGTGTTCCTCAAGGTTCCGTTTTAGGACCACTATTGTTTTCACTATATATTTTACCTCTTGGGGATGTCATTCGAAAACATAATGTTAAATTTCACTGCTATGCGGACGACACACAGCTGTACATTTCAATGAAACATGGTGAAGCCCCAAAATTGCCCTCGCTAGAAGCCTGTGTTTCAGACATAAGGAAGTGGATGGCTGCAAACTTTCGACTTTTAAACTCGGACAAAACAGAGATGCTTGTTCTAGGTCCCAAGAAACAAAGAGATCTTCTGCTGAATCTGACAATTAATCTGGATGGTTGTACAGTCGTCTCAAATAAAACTGTGAAGGACCTCGGCGTTACTCTGGACCCTGATCTCTCTTTTGAAGAACATATCAAGACTGTTTCAAGGACAGCTTTTTTCCATCTACGTAACATTGCAAAAATCAGAAACTTTCTGTCCAAAACTGACGCAGAAAAATTAATCCATGCTTTTGTTACTTCTAGGCTGGACTACTGCAATGCTCTACTTTCCGGCTACCCGGATAAAGCACTAAACAAACTTCAGTTAGTGCTAAATACGGCTGCTAGAATCCTGACTAGAACCAAAAGATTTGATCATATTACTCCAGTGCTAGCCTCCCTACACTGGCTTCCTGTTAAGGCAAGGGCTGATTTCAAGGTTTTACTGCTAACCTACAAAGCATTACATGGGCTTGCTCCTACCTATCTTTCCGATTTGGTCCTGCCGTACATACCTACACGTACGCTACAGTCACAAGACGCAGGCCTCCTAATTGTCCCTAGAATTTCTAAGCAAACGGCTGGAGGTAGGGCTTTCTCCTATAGAGCTCAATTTTTATGGAATGGTCTGCCTACCCATGTGAGAGACGCAGACTCAGTCTCAACCTTTAAGTCTTTACTGAAGACTTATCTCTTCAGTAGGTCCTATGATTAAGTATAGTCTGGCCCAGGAGTGTGAAGGTGAACGGAAAGGCTGGAGCAACGAACCGCCCTTGCTGTCTCTGCCTTGCCGGTTTCCCCTCTTTCCACTGGGATTCTCTGCCTCTAACCCTATTACAGGGGCTGAGTCACTGACTTACTGGTGTTCTTCCATGCCGTCCATGGGAGGGGTGCGTCACTTGAGTGGGTTGAGTCACTGACGTGGTCTTCCTGTCTGGGTTGGCGCCCCCCCCTTGGGTTGTGCCATGGCGGAGATCTTTGTGGGCTATACTCGGCCTTGTCTTCGGACGGTAAGTTGGTGGTTGTAGACATCCCTCTAGTGGTGTGGGGGCTGTGCTTTGGCAAAGTGGGTGGGGTTATATCCTGCCTGTTTGGCCCTGTCCGGGGGTATCATCGGATGGGGCCACAGTGTCTTCTGATCCCTCCTGTCTCAGCCTCCAGTATTTATGCTGCAGTAGTTTATGTGTCGGGGGGCTAGGGTCAGTCTGTTACATCTGGAGTATTCTCTTGTCTTATCCGGTGTCCTGTGTGAATTTAAATATGCTCTCTCTAATTTTCTCTTTCTCTCTTTCTTTCTCTCGGAGGACCTGAGCCCTAGGACCATGCCTCAGGACTACCTGGCATGATGACTCCTTGCTGTCCCCAGTCCACCTGGCCATGCTGTTGCTCCAGTTTCAACTGTTCTGCCTGCGGCTACGGAACCCTGACCTGTTCACCGGACGTGCTTGTTGCACCCTCGACAACTTCTATGATTATTATTATTTGACCATGCTGGTCATTTATGAACATTTTAACATCTTGACCATGTTCTGTTATAATATCCACCCGGCACAGCCAGAAGAGGACTGGCCACCCCTCATAGCCTGGTTCCTCTCTAGGTTTCTTCCTAGGTTTTTGGCCTTTCTAGGGAGTTTTTCCTAGGGAGTTTTTCCTAGCCACCGTGCTTCTTTCACATGCATTGCTTGCTGTTTGGGGTTTTAGGCTGGGTTTCTGTGCAGCACTTTGAGATTTCAGCTGATGTACGAAGGGCTATATAAATAAATTTGATTTGAATTTGATTTGAGTTGTAGGGGTTTAATGGCACAGGCAGGGAGCCCAGCCAACAGCGAGTTGCAGTAATCCAGACGGGAGATGACAAGTGCCTGGATTAGGACCTGCGCCGCTTCCTGTGTGAGGCAGGGTCGTACTCTGCGAATGTTGTAGAGCATGAACCTACAGGATCGGGTCACCGCCTTGATGTTAGTGGAGAACAACAGGGTGTTGTCCAGGGTCAAGCCAAGGTTCTTGGTGTGACCCGTGACCTTGGCGTGACCCTTGTGTCCTCCTCTGGGAGGAGGACACAAGGGAGTTGTCAACCGTGATGGCGAGATCATGGAACGGGCAGTCCTTCCCCGGGAGGAAGAGCAGCTCCGTCTTGCCGAGGTTCAGCTTGAGGTGGTGATCCGTCATCCACACTGATATGTCTGCCAGACATGCAGAGATGCGATTCGCCACCTGGTTATCAGAAGGGGGAAAGAAGAAGATTAATTGTGTGTCGTCTGCATAGCAATGATAGGAGAGACCATGTGAGGATATGACAGAGCCAAGTGACTTGGTGTATAGCGAGAATAGGAGAGGGCCTAGAACAGAGCCCTGGGGGACACCAGTGGTGAGAGCACGTGGTGCGGAGACAGATTCTCGCCACGCCACCTGGTAGGAGCGACCTGTCAGGTAGGACGCAATCCAAGCGTGGGCCGTGCCGGAGATGCCCAACTCGGAGAGGGTGGAGAGGAGGATCTGATGGTTCACAGTATCAAAGGCAGCAGATAGGTCTAGAAGGATGAGAGCAGAGGAGAGAGAGTTAGCTTTAGCAGTGCGGAGAGCCTCCGTGACACAGAGAAGAGCAGTCTCAGTTGAATGACCAGTCTTGAAACCTGACTGATTTGGATCAAGAAGCTCATTCTCAGAGAGATAGCAGGAGAGCTGGCCAAGGATGGCACGTTCAAGCGTTTTGGAGAGAAAAGAAAGAAGGGATACTGGTCTGTAGTTGTTGACATCGGAGGGATCGAGTGTAGGTTTTTTCAGAAGGGGTGCAACTCTCGCTCTCTTGAAGATGGAAGGGACGTAGCCAGCGGTCAAGGATGAGTTGATGAGCGAGGTGAGGTAAGGGAGAAGGTCTCCGGAAATGGTCTGGAGAAGAGAGGAGGGGATAGGGTCAAGTGGGCAGGTTGTTGGGCGGCCGGCCATCACAAGACGCAAGATTTCATCTGGAGAGAGAGGGGAGAAAGAGGTCAAAGCACAGGGTAGGGCAGTGTGAGCAGGACCAGCGGTGTCGTTTGACTTAGCAAACGAGGATCGGATGTCGTCACCCTTCTTTTCAAAATGGTTGACGAAGTCATCCGCAGAGAGGGAGGAGGGGGGGAGAGGGGGAGGAGGATTCAGGAGGGAGGAGAAGGTGGCAAAGAGCTTCCTAGGGTTAGAGGCAGATGCTTGGAATTTAGAGTGGTAGAAAGTGGCTTTAGCAGCAGAGACAGAAGAGGAAAATGTAGAGAGGAGGGAGTGAAAGGATGCCAGGTCCGCAGGGAGGCGAGTTTTCCTCCATTTCCGCTCGGCTGCCCGGAGCCCTGTTCTGTGAGCTCGCAGTGAGTCGTCGAGCCACGGAGCAGGAGGGAAGGACCGAGCCGGCCTGGAGGGAAGGACCGAGCCGGCCTGGAGGATAGGGGACAGAGAAAATCAAAGGATGCAGAAAGGGAGGAGAGGAGGGTTGAGGAGGCAGAATCAGGAGATAGGTTGGAGAAGGTTTGAGCAGAGGGAAGAGATGATAGGATGGAAGAGGAGAGAGTAGCGGGAGAGAGAGAGCGAAGGTTGGGACGGCGCAATACCATCCGAGTAGGGGCAGAGTGAGAAGTATTGGATGAGAGCGAGAGGGAAAAGGATACAAGGTAGTGGTCGGAGACTTGGAGGGGAGTTGTAATGAGATTAGTGGAAGAACAGCATCTAGTAAAGATGAGGTCAAGCGTATTGCCTGCCTTGTGAGTAGGGGGGGAAGGTGAGAGGGTGAGGTCAAAAGAGGAGAGGAGTGGAAAGAAGGAGGCAGAGAGGAATGAGAGAGGAATGAGTCAAAGGTAGACGTGGGGAGGTTAAAGTCACCCAGAACTGGGAGAGGTGAGCCATCCTCAGGAAAGGAACTTATCAAGGCGTCAAGCTCATTGATGAACTCTCCAAGGGAACCTGGAGGGCGATAAATGATAAGGATGTTAAGCTTGAAAGGGCTGGTAACTGTGACAGCATGGAATTCAAATGAGGAGATAGACAGATGGGTCAGGGGAGAAAGAGAGAATGTCCACTTGGGAGAGATGAGGATTCCAGTGCCACCACCCCGCTGGCCAGATGCTCTCGGGGTATGCGAGAACACGTGGGCAGACGAGGAGAGAGCAGTAGGAGTAGCAGTGTTATCTGTGGTAATCCATGTTTCCGTCAGCGCCAGGAAGTCGAGGGACTGGAGGGTAGCATAGGCTGAGATGAACTCAGCCTTGTTGGCCGCAGACCGGCAGTTCCAGAGGCTGCCGGAGACCTGGAACTCCACGTGGGTCGTGCGCACTGGGACCACCAGATGGCCTTATTTCTATTACGGCACGTTGGATGACTGTCATTCGGAGCGGTCTTCTGGTCAGGCTCCGTAGACGGGCACATTGCGCACCGCTCCCGAGCATACTACTCGCCAATGTCCAGTCTCTTGACAACAAGGTAGACAAAATCCGAGCATGGGTAGCGTTCCAGAGAGACATCCGAGACTGTAACGTTCTTTGTTTCACGGAAACATGGCTCACTCGAGACACGCTATCTGAGTCGGTACAGCCACCTGGTTTCTTCACGCATCGCACCGACAGAAATAAGCATCTCTCTGGTAAGAAGAAGGATGGGGGTGTATGCCTTATGATTAACGAGACGTGGTGTGATCATAACAACATACAGGAACTCAAGTCATTTTGTTCACCTGACTTAGAATTCCTCACAATCAAATGCCGACCACATTATCTACCAAGAGAATTCTCTTCAATTATAATCACAGTCGTGTATATCTCCCCCCAAGCAGACACATCAACGGCCCTGAAAGAACTTCATTGGACTCTATGTAAACTGGAAACCAAATATCCTAAGGCTGCATTTATTGTAGCCGGGGATTTTAACAAGGCTAATCTGAAAACAAGGCTCCCCAAATTCTATCAGCATATCGGTTGTGCTACCAGGGCGGGCAAAACCCTAGACCACTGTTATTCTAACTTCCGCGACGCCTATAAGGCCCTCCCCCGCCCTCCCTTTGAAAAAGCTGACCACGACTCCATTATGTTACTCCCAGCCTATAGACAGAAACTAAAACAGGAAGCTCCCGCCCTCAGGTCTGTTCAACGCTGGTCTGACCAATCGGATTCCACGCTTCAAGATTGCTTCGATCACGTGGACTGGGATATGTTCCACATTGGTGCGAACAACATTGACGAATACGCTGACTCGGTGTGCGAGTTCATTAACAAGTGCATCGGTGATGTCGTACCAACAGCGTCTATTAAACCATTCCCCAACCAGAAACCGTGGATTGATGGCAGCATTCGGCAAACTGAACACGCAAACCACTGCTTTAAATCAGGGCAAGGTGACCGGAATCATGACCGAATACAAACAGTGTAGCTATTCCCTCCGCAAGGCAATCAAACAAGCTAAGCGTCAGTACAGAGACAAAGTGGAGTCACAATCCAATGGCTCAGACACGAGAGGTATGTGGCAGGGTCTACAGTCAATCATGGACTACAAAAGAAAAATCAGCCCCTTCGCGGATCACGATGCCTTTGTCCCAGACAGACTAAACAACTTTTTTGCTCGCTTTGAGGACAATACAGTGCCACTAACACGGCCTGCTACCAAAACCTGCGGGCTCTCCTTCACTGCAGCCAACGTGAGTAAAACATTTAAACGTGTTAACCCTCGCAAGGTTGCAGGCCCAGACGGCATCCCCGGCCGGGTCCTCAGAGCATGCACAGACCAGCTGCCTGGTGTGTTTACAGACATATTCAATCATCCTTATCCCAGTCTGTTGTCCCCACATGCTTCAAGAGGGCCACCATTGTTCCTGTTCCCAAGAAAGCTAAGGTAACTGAGCTAAATGACTACCGCCCTGTAGCACTCACTTCCGTCATCATGAAGTGCTTTGAGAGACTAGTCAAGGATCATATCACCTCCACCCTACCTGACACCCTAGACCCATTCCAATTTGCTTACCAACCCAATAGGTCCACAGACGACACAATCGCCATCACACTGCACACTGCCCTAACCCATCTGGACAAGAGGAATACCTATGTAAGAATGCTGTTCATCGATTACAGCTCAGCATTTAACACCATAGTACCCTCCAAACTCGCCATTAAGCCCTTGACCCTGGGTCTCGACCCCGCCCTGTGCAACTGGGTCCTGGACTTCCTGACGGGCCGCCCCCAGGTGGTGAGGGTAGGTAACAACATCTCCACCCCGCTGATCCTCAACACTGGGTCCCCACAAGGGTGCGTTCTCAGCCCTCTCCTGTACTCCCTGTTCACCCACGACTGCGTGGCCATGCACGCATCCAACTCAATCAACAAGTTTGCAGACGACACTACAGTTGTGGGCTTTTTTACCAACAACGACGAGACGGCCTACAGGGAAGAGGAGAGGGCCCTCGGAGTGTGGTGTCAGGAAAATAACCTCACACTCAATGTCAACAAAACAAAAGAGATGATCGTGGACTTCAGGAAACAGCAGAGGGAGCAGCCCCCTATCTACATTGACGGGACAGTAGTGGAGAGGGGGGAGAGTTTTAAGTTCCTCGGCGTACACATCACGGACAAACTGAAATGGTCCACCCACACAGACAGCGTGGTGAAGAAGGCGCAGCAGCGCCTCTCCAACCTCAGGAGGCTGAAGAAATTCAACTTGTCACCAAAAACACTCACAAACTTTTACAGATGCACAATCGAGAGCATCCTGTCGAGCTGTATCACCGCCTGGTACGGCAGCTGCTCTGCCCATAACCGGAAGGCTCTCCAGAGGGTAGTGAGGTCTGCAGAACAAACCACCGGGTGCAAACTACCTGCCCTCCAGGACACCTACACCAGCCAATGTCACAGGAAGGCCAAAAAGATCATCAAGGACAGCAACCACCCGAGCCACTGCCTGCTCACCCCGCTAACATCCAGAAGGCGAGGTCAGTACAGGTGCATCAAAGCTGGGACCGAGAGACTGAAAAACAGCTTCTATCTCAAGGCCATCAGACTGTTAAACAGCCATCACTAACATTGAGTAGCTGCTGCCAACATACTGACTCAACTCAAGCCACTTTAATAATAGGAAAATTGATTATAATCAATTTATCACTTGCCACTTTATATTATTTATATTGGATAATGTTTACATAACCTACATTATCCATCTCATATGTATGTACTGTACTCTATGCCATCCTGATGTAATGTATCACTAGCCACTTTAAACAATGACACTTTATATAATGTTTTCATAACCTACATTATTCATCTCATATGTATATACTGTACGCTATACCATCTACTGCATCTTGTCATCTTGATGTATTAGATGTATCACTAGCCACTTTAAACAATGACACTTTATATAATGTTTTCATAACCTACATTACTCATCTCATATGTATATACTGTACCCTATACCATCTATTACATCTTGCCTACGCCGTTCGGCCATCACTCATTTATATACTTTCATGTACATATTCGTATTCATTCCTTTACACTTGTGTGTATAAGGTAGTTGTTGTGGAATTGGTAGATTACTTGTTAGATATCACTGCACGGTCGGAACTAGAAGAACAAGCATTTCGCTACACTTGCATTAACACCTGCTAACCATGTGTATGTGACAAATAAATTTGATTTGATATAAAGAGACATGAGACAAAAAATTGTAACTGTATGATGAAATAGGTTATAAGACCTCTATGATTAATTTAATTTAATCATTTCTAACAGCTAAAGTGAGATTTGTAGATTCCATAACATTTGAGGACTCTTTTCCTGTCTATTTCTGGCTGCCCTACCCCTTCCCTTCTAAGTTTAAGTTCATGGATGTTTATTTGTTATATACACATGATATTTGGAGTACACAGTGCATTGAAATGCTTACTTGCAGGTTCACCTCTCGACAATGCAACAACAATAGAAAAAGTAAGTAGCTAAGTGAAATAATAATAATAATACAAATATAAACCCAATGAAATAATTTCACCAATTTAATAATGAGCATTTTTATTTTTTTACAAATAGTTACAAATATGGAAATAATAGACATGAGCCAAGCATGTTTACCTGTAGAATGGAATAGGTTATAAGACCTCTATGATTCATTTAATTTAGTCAGTTCAACAACCTCATCATCACTAATTTTAAAAAGGGTTAAATATAATGTTGTAGTAAAGTTCAGCTTCAGTCCACAGGTGGGCACTGTGTCGCTGTCAGAAGATATGTGCATCAGTCAGGAAAGCATTCTTTCATCTCTTTGGTCTCAGCTACCCAGACAGTAGGACCACAGTGGTTAGCCAACCAAGCTAGCTACAGAAATGAAACCAATCAAATTCATTCGCTGGAAATAAACACTTTTCCTAATATCATGACTTATATCCCCAGGGGGCGCAGTATATAGAATTGTTTATTTTTGTCATTAAAATTAGTCAGTAATGTGTATATATATGGAAACTCATATGAGACTGAAATCAAAATGTTTGGGGCTGAAGTCCCGGAATCCCAAGCTTAATGTTGCCACTGGGTGAGTTCCATTTCTGACAGGCTGATCAGATTCAATTTCAGCCTCAGAGGATGCAGACTTGTAAACTGTTTTATAGTTAAGGCTCCTTGCAGGCAGATTAGCTGTGAAAGTGCTTTATGGGCAGATTCATATCTGATCCAGGGGGTGAGCTCTATTCCTGGCAGGCTGATCAGATTTAATAGCAGCCTCAGAGGTTGATAAATCAGGATCCTGCCTTGTAGGCTGTTTCACATCCTTACAGAGAGCCTACAAGGCAGAATCCTGATCCTCTGAGGCTGCTTTTGAATCTGATCAGCCTGCCAGGAATAGAGCGTACCCACTCATGATCATATACATAATGCACTGACTGATAATATGCCTGAAAGGAGTTTTACCTACGAAACAGTAGGTAAGTCCTGATTTATCAAACACTGAGGCTGCAATTGAATCTGATCAAGCTCTGAGGCTGAAATTGAATCTTATCAGCCAGAAATGGAGCTCACCCACTCTGTAAATGTACATTTGTGTCCCTTACAATTATACGCATATCAGTTAAGTAAGCTAACAACCAGCATAGATAACAAGCTAGCTATCTAGCTAACAAGACTATCTAGCTAAATAGCTAGCTAGCTCGCTCTATCACAAGACTAGCCAAATTAGTTGCTGTTGTCTTGGGAGTGGCGCACAGCCTGGGGGACAGTGCTGCCTGTAAGTACATTATTTACCTTCAGAGGTGAATGTATCAAACCAGTTACCGTGATAAGTGTTTTGCTGTTGTGCACTATCCTCAAACAATAGCATGATATTTTATTCTGTAATAGCTATTGTAAATTGGACACTGCAGTTAGATTAACAAGAATGTAAGCTTTCTTCCCATATAAGACATGTCTATATCCCGGAAAGTTGGCTGTTGTATACAACGTTTTCTAGTCACATTATCGCATATTGAGCAACAACCGTCCTGGTATAGGGACACCGATCCCATAGAGGTTAATTACTGAAGATTAACTCGTGTTTTTGCACCTTTTTTCATCTTCTCTGGAACTAGTCAAACAGGTAGACCAGCGGCTAAGTATTTGGTGGTAGGAGTTGGACCTGTGGCTGAAAGGTGGCCGGTTGGAATCCTAGATCAGGTGCTGTAAAGAAAAATTGGGTAGAATTGATCTGACAACTGGAGGGCTGCTGGGATCACATCCTCAAAACATTCCCCTACTGTTGGGCCCTTGAGCAAGGCTCTAAACTCCACAACATGCTCTCGATCCAGGGGCGATGCATGCAGCTTGAACCAGTGCTCGTCTCAACTGTATGTGTGAGGTCTGCTGTTTGGAGGGGTAGAGAATGGAATCTTTTGTCCATTATTTAATTGTTTATTTTTGCTATTTAATATTAGCAGCAATAATTCATAAATGGCACCATGCAGGGTTCTATATGGAACCATTTTGGGTCAGTGAAGAACCTCTAGGGATCTTATCAAATACACTATAAAATGATACTATACAGAACTTTTAGGGGTTCCATATATGAAGCAAACGATAGAACCCTTTTTGGTTCCGTAAAGAACCTTTTTTTCTAAGAGTGTGCTCTGCACTGCGGTCAAAGGCGGTGGTGCAGCATGTGAAATCACTGAAAAGACTCAGAGTCCCAGATAGAACAATGAGACAGATATTTCACTGGATGAATAAATGTGAAGCATCCGGTTTGCATTTCCACTCACTACCAAATATGGCAGTGAGAGGAAGTCCAGTGGCCGGCAGTGGGTTAAGATGGAAGGAGATGGATTTTGGCCGACATTCTGCTAATTTATTCATCAATGAAACATTTGATCTCAATACAATTTTCTGTTCCCAAAACTACAATCTGTTATGAACAGAGTGGACTAAGTTGTGTAGACTTTGGCAAAGTTTTTTTAAATTGCGTTGTTGAGAAGGAGTGCAAAGGCAAATTGAGATATTGCACACGCACACTTCACAGAGTAGACGTTCCCCAATGGAAATATGCAGATGTATGCTCTAAAGCGCCAATAGGATCTTGCTAGCTCGTGCATGGCTCTGCACACCTCCTTGCTTGTTCTGCCCACTATGTCTCATTAAATAATTTGTATTTTAGAAACCATTTGCATTGCTAGTTATAGCCTAATGTTAGCTAGCTAACTAGCATTGAACCTAGTTGGGTAGCTTTACCTTGGCAATCGGTTTGTATTGCTTGTACTCTATTGTATTGCTAGTACTTGTTAATTGTTTAGCTAGCTATCTAGCTTTTATTTTATTTATTTATTTTATTTAACCTTTATTTAATGAGGCAAGTCAGTTAAGAACAAATTCTTATTTACAATGACGGCCTACACCGGCGAAACCCGGGCGACGCTGGGCCAATTGTGCGCCGCTCTATGGGACTTGTGCTCTGCCCTATCTAGATGTCTAAACAAAATACTCCACTTAGCCAGATGATTATGTAACAGTGTAGGTTCCGTCCCTCTCTTCGCCCCAACCTATGCTCGAACCAGGGACCCTTGCACACATCAACCAGGGACCCGTGACACCAGGGACCCGTGACACCAACGAAGCATCGTTACCCATCGCGCCACAAAAGCCACGGCCCTTGCAACGCAAGGGGAAACCCTACTTTAAGTCTCAGAGCGAGTGACGTCACCGATTGAAATGCTATTAGCGCGCACCACTGCTAACTAACTAGCCATTTCACATCGGTTACAATTACATGACCCATCAAGTTAGCCAGGTGTGTCTGGTGGTGATTACATGAAAATAAGGGAGAGCCGCACACTCTAGGAGCTCAGATGCAAAAATGTAATATCCAACGTTTCGACCGCCAAGCTGTCGAAACGTTGGATATTACATTTTTGCATCTGAGCTCCTAGAGTGTGCGGCTCTCCCTTATTTTCAAGTTTTCTACTCCGCTAGCCAGCACCTCGCCTTAATAGGTGTGCGTTTCCTTTTCTTCTAGATTGGCGGTGATTACAGCAATCTATTGTATAATAATGCAAAAATATTTGTATCTGGAACGTGTCTTTCAGCATCAGTAGAACACGCCTGACTCTCCTCCACCAGACATCCAAGGAGAATGATCTAATGCCTCCCATCAAAAAGAGAGCCGGCCCAAACAAGGACAGGTTACAACTGAAGCATGAGGATATGCAGCGAGTTGTGAACTTAATCAACAACTATGCAGAAGATAATGCAATAAATAGTATTACCAGGATGCCACATGGGACACAAACACTTTGGTGGAAAGCTGCTGCCATCTCATGTGACAAAAGCAGAGGTGTGGCGTCTCTATAAGGAATCGATGGCAACACTTGTTTGGAAAGGATAAATAACACATCTTTTGATTATTTGATTTACCTCCAACATGATTGGCACTACATTTACTTATCTCACATTATTTGTGTATTTTTCAGAGGTACTGGTAGTCAGGCTGTCTTCCTTCAGGTATCTGTGGCAAGATTGCGGGTGCGGTAAAGGACAGCACTGTGACAGGGGTCAACGTCCCACAGCTGGTTGGACTGGAGGATGGTACGGTGCTGGTGGAAAGCTATGGTTGACAACAACACCTGACTCCGTACTTCCGGCTGCTGCTACAGATCAAGCAATACCAGCACTTCACGTGAATATAATTTTCATTGCATTGTATGAGATTATTCTTATTATCTAAACTTGGGAGGTCAACTGATGTTATGCAAGGTTGTAATGTCTTCTCTAGTTTGTGGTCCATTTTCCTGTTTTACAGCGTCGGTGCTCTGGAGCCTAGTGTTGTTGTTGTCAAGGAGCCTTCGGACTCCGTCAGGACCAGGTTTCAGCTGCTGCGCAACACTGACGTCCTTCCTCCCATAGACGATCTGCCTGCACAAGCACCACCTGGACTGGACACAACTAGACAAACTTATCTTTTTGAGAAGATCAGGGAGTTTTGCAACGAAGAGGCCATGGACATCACATGCCCTGCACAAAAGTCAAGGGCAGGACAGAAACAGGCTCTCCGAATATAGATTCCCTTGTTCATGCATGGTGAGGACGGACCAGTTCATCATCAGGGGCGAGTTCCCAGTCACCCGGACTATTTGCATTGTCTCTATGCACATTCACATGACTCACTCCCAACACACACACACGTCATACATTGTTGCTGCTACTATGTATTATTTTATCCTGCTGGTCAGCCACTTTACCGCTTATTGTATGCATACAGTATAACTACCTTGTCTACCACCAGTATCAATGATATCGTTATTGTTATTGTACATACTGTATATTATTTTGTTCTTTCTCTACTGGCACTTTTTGTAAAGAATTTTTAAGTAACCATTTCACTGTACCATTTACACCTTCTGTAGAGCCATTCACTTAGGTAGATGTGGCTGGGGGTTAAAGCATTTATTTCACATGATCCATCAATTTAGACAAGTGTGTCTGGGTAAGCGTCATCTAATATTTTTATCTGGACACTTTCTGTTTTTGATATTGCTACTATGCACATATGCAAGTAACCATTCCACTTGACTGTTTACACCTTCTGTATCCTGTGCATGTGACAAATAAACATTGATTTTATTTGATATAGTGTGTCTTTACCAAAGACAGTAATGTGAACAACAACATGACCTGCATCAAATTCAGATTAGGATAAAGGCTAAGGACTAATTAAAGTGTCTTTTTACCTGGTATTTTTTCTTATTGTAGGCTACTACTTTCATCACTTTAAGTCTGAAAATCTTTGGTTGTTTACTACACTTCACACTCTGTTTAGCACATGGCCTCACATGTGAATCCTTAAAGAGATGGGTGGGGCAAAGGCTTAAGAGGGTGTGAAAGATGCTGAATGTGTGTAGACAAAAAAGAGCTCTCCAGTAGGAGGCCATTTTCTCAAAAGTGGGGTTACAAGTTTATCAATCAATCAAATTTATAAATATTTATAAAGCCCTTCTTACATCAGCTGATGTCACAAAGTGCTGTACAGAAACCCAGCCTAAAACCTCAAACAGCAAGCAATGCAGGTGTAGAAGCATGGTGACTAGGAAAAACTCCCTAGAAAGGCCAGAACCTAGGAAGAAACCTAGAGAAGAACCAGGCTATGAGGGGTGGCCAGTCCTCTTCTGGCTGTGCCAGGTAGAGATTATAACAGAACATGGCCAAGATGTTCATAGATGACCAGCAGAGTCAAATAATAATAATCACAGTGGTTGTAGAGGGTGCAACAGGTCAGCATCTCAGGAGTAAATGTCAGTTTGCTTTTCATAGCCGATCATTCAAAGTATCTCTACCGCTCCTGCTGTCTCTAGAGAGTTGAAAACAGCAGGTCTGGGACAGGTTTCACGTCCGGTGAACAGGTCAGGGTTCCCTACCCGCAGGCAGAACAGTTGAAACTGGAGCAGCAGCACGACCAGGCCACACTGGCAGCCATTGGGGCTCCGGACACTTTTTTTTCAATGATGTCCAGTAGATGGAAGTCTCATCATTACAGTTTTCAGTGGTACACCTAGATGGCAGCATTGTATTTATTTTATTTTATTTATTTCCCCTTTATTTAACCAGGTAGGCTAGTTGAGAACAAGTTCTCATTTACAACTGTGACCTGGTCAAGATAAAGCAAAGCAGTGTGACACAGACAACAACACAGAGTTACACATAGAATAAATAATAAACAAGCCAATAACACAATAAACAAGTCAATGACACAGTAGAAAAAAAGAAAGTCGATATACAGTTTGTGCAATAGGCATGAGGTGGTAGGCAATAAATAGGCCATAGTAGCGAAGAATTACAATTTAGCAGATTAACACTGGAGTGATAAATGAGCAGATGATAATGTGCAAGTAGAGATACTGGTGTGCAAAAGAGCAGAAAAGTAAATCAAAACAGTATGGGGATGAGGTAGGTAGTGTCACGGTTGTCGTCGGTGAAGGAGGACCAATACGCAGCAGGTATGTGTATGCTCATCTTGTTAATTTATTACTTCAAAAAATGAACGTACAAAAAGAACAAAAACACGAGAACTAACGAACGAACAACAACAAACAGTCTGGCAAAGCCTAAGCTCAACACAGAACAATCACCCACAAATACCAAACACAAACACACCCTACTATATGGGACTCTCAATCAAAGGCAGATAGACAACACCTGCCTTCAACTGAGAGTCCCAACCCCAATTAACCAAACATAGACATACACTTACTAGACTCCACATAGAAATACTTAAACATAAACCAAAAACCCGGAATTACTAAATCAACCACCCTTTTAACAAAAACACACCACCCTGAACCACATAAAACAAATACCCTCTGCCACGCCCTGACCAAACTACAAAAACAATTAACCTTATACTGGCCAGGACGTGACAGGTAGATTGGGTGGGCTATTTACAGATGGACTATGTACAGCTGCAGCGATCGGTTAGCTGCTCAGATAGCTGATATTTAAAGTTGGTGAGGGAAATAAAAGTCTCCAGCTTCAGCGATTTTTGCAATTCGTTCCAGTCACTGGCAGCAGAGAACTGGAAGGAAAGGCGGCCACATGAGGTGTTGGCTTTGGGGATGATCAGTGAGATATACCTGCTAGAACATGTGCTATGGGTGGGTGTTGTTATTGTGACCAGTGAACTGAGATAAGGCGGAGCTTTACCTAGCATAGACTTATAGATGACCTGGAGCCAGTGGGTCTGGCGACGAAGATGTAGCGAGGGCCGGCCGACTAGAGCATACAAGTCGCAGTGGTGGGTGGTATAAGGTGATTTGGTAACAAAACGGATGGCACTGTGATAGACTACATCCAGTTTGCTGAGTAGAGTATTGGAAGCTATTTTGTAGATGACATCGCCGAAGTCGAGGATCGGCAGGATAGTCAGTTTTACTAGGGTAAGTTTGGCGGCGTGAGTGAAGGAGGCTTTGTTGTGGAATAGAAAGCCGATTCTAGATTTGATTTTGGATTGGAGATGTTTAATATGAGTCTGGAAGGAGAGTTTACAGTCTAGCCAGACACCTAGGTATTTATAGTTGTCCACATATTCTAGTTCAGAATCATCCAGGGTGGTGATACTAGTCGGGCGGGCGGGTGCTGGCAGCAAACGGTTGAAAAGCATGCATTTGGTTTTACTAGCGTTTAAGAGGAGTTGGAGGCCACGGAAGGAGTGTTGTATGGCACTGAAGCTCGTTTGGAGGTTAGTTAGCACAGTGTTCAAGGAAGGGCCAGAAGTATACAGAATGGTGTCGTCTGCATAGAGGTGGATCAGGGAATAGCCTGCAGCAAGAGCGACATCACTGATATATACAGAGAAAAGAGTCGGCCCGAGAATTGAACCGAGGCAGTCATTAGAGAAACCAAGGCTATTGAGTCTGCCGATAAGAATACGATGATTGACAGAGTCGAAAGCCTTGGCCAGGTCGATGAGGACGGCTGCACAGTACTGTCTCTTATCGATGGCGGTTATGATATCGTTTAGTACCTTGAGCGCGGCTGAGGTGCACCCGTGACCGGCTCGGAAACCGGATTGCACAGCGGAGAAGGTACGGTGGGATGGTACGAAATGGTCAGTGATCTGTTTATTACGAAGTTAGAGTTAGAGCTACAGGAAGCAAATTTCTGCTATAATTGAATTCAAATGGAAAAGAGATTGAAAATAAAATTGAAATATATAATAAAAAGGACGAAAAATACAAAAGTACACGAGAGGATGAACAAAACACATCTGCACTGCTACGCCATCTTGTATCGCTGTTGAGGAACCAACGTGCCAAAACCTGTTTGAATCTTGTGGCGATGAAGCTATCACTTTGGACATTATTTGCCTATAAGCCATTTGCATCCTGAGACTGACCTTTAGTGCATCCTGTTACATCCGAGCACACAACATCATGCACTATTAGAGGATGGAGATGTGGTCAGGTTTTGTGCTGCTACCATGTTGTGCTGCTGCCATGTTGTGTTGCTACCATGCTGTGCTGTCATGTGTTGCTGCCATGCTATGTTGTCGTCTTAGGTCTCTCTTTATGTATAGTGTTGTAGTGTCTCTCTTGTCGTGATGTGTGTTTTGTCCTATATTTTTATTTAATAATTTTTTATTCCCAGCTCATCCCCGCATGAGGCCTTTTGCCTTTTGGTAGGCCGTCATTGTAAATAAGAATTTGTTAGTCTTCCCTGTGGCTCAGTTGGTAGAGCACGGTGTTTGCAACACCAGCATGGTGTGTGCAATGCCAGGGTTGTGGGTTCGATTCCCATGGGGGGCCAGTAAAAAAAAAAAAAAAATGCATGAAACGAAATGTATGCATTCACTATTGTAAGTCGCTCTGGATAAGAGCGTCTGCTAAATGACTAAAATGTAAAAATGTTAACTGACTTGCCTAGATAAATAAAGGTTTAATAAATAATAAAAAGGTGTGATAAGATGTGATATGATCCCCACATGATGTGAACAACAGGCTGCTGAACATGGCAACCTTTTTCATTGAACCTTTATTTAACTGAAAACTATTGACAGGTTATTGACATTAAATTATACAGCGCCTTCAGAAAGTATTCAAACCCTTTGACTTATTCCGCATTTTGTTGTGTTACTGACTGTATTTAAAATGGATTACATTTAGATTTTGGGTCACTAGCCTACACACAATACTCCATAATGTCAAAGTGGAATTGTGTTTTTAGACATTTTTACAAATTAATAGAAAATGAAAAGCTGAAATGTCTTGAGTATTCAACCCCTTTGTTATGGGAAGCATAAAAAAGTGAATGAGTAAAGATTTGCTTTATAATACATAATAAGTTGCATGGACTCACTCTCTGAGCTATAATAGTGTTTAAAATGAATTTTTGAATGACTACCTCCTTTCTGTACCGCACATATACAATTATCTGTACATTCCTTAAGTCGAGCAGTACATTTCAAACACAGATTCAACCACAAAGACCAGGGAGGTTTTCCAATGCCTCGCAAAGAAGGGCACCTATTGGTAGATGGGTAAAATAAATGTTGACATGGTGAAGTTATTAATTACACTTCAGATGGTGTATCAATACACCCAGTCACTAAAATATACAGCTGCCCAGAGAGGAAGGAAACCGCTTAGGGATTTCACCGTGAGGCCAATGGTGACTTTTAAACCATTACAGAGTTTAATGGCTCTGATAGGAGAAAACTGAAGAAGGATCAACAACATTGTAGTTACTCCACAGTACTAACCTAAATTACAGAGTGAAAAGAATAAAGCCTGTACATAGACTAGATGTAACATAGTAAACGTAAATCCGGGACATTCAAATTAATATGATATGTTATGTTTGGTATGGTTACATAAGACAGACAAATACAAAGCATTATATTTGGCAGCAAATCCAACACAAAACATCACTGAGTACCACTCTTCATATTTTCATGCATGGTGGTGGCTGCATCATGTTGTGGGTATGTTTGCCATCGGCAAGGACTAGGGAGTTTCTAGGATAAAAAGAAACAGAATGGAGCTAAGTACAGGCCAAATCCTAGAGGAAATCTGGTTCAGTCTGCTTTCCAACAGACACTGGGAGACAAATCCACCTTTCAGCAGGACAATAACCTAAAACACAAGGTGAAATATACACTGGAGTTGCTAACCAAGACGACACTGAATGGTCCTGAGTGGCCTAGTTATAGTTTTGACTTAAAACGGCATGAAAATCTTTGGAAAGACTTGAAAATGGCTGTCTAGCAATGATCAACAACCAACTTGAAAGAGCTTGAAGAATAAAAAAAAAAGTACAAATGTTGTACAATCCAGGTGTGCAAAGCTCTTTGAGACTTACCCAGAAAGACTCACAGCAGTAATCGCTGCCAAATGTGATTCTAACATGTATTGACTCAGGGGTGTGAACACTTATGTAAATGAGATATTTCTATATTTAATTTTAAATACATTTGCTGACATTTCTAAAAACATGTTTTCACTTTGTCAGATCACTTTGTCAGATTTCACTTTGTCAGATGTTTTCACATTATGGGATATTGTATGTAGATGGGTGAATTTTATCCCTTTTGAATTCAGGCTGTAACACAACAAAATGTGGAATAAGTCAAGGGGTATGAATACTTTATGAAGGCACTGTAAATTACCTGTGCCCAATAATGTCTGTACCATGTTTTGTGCAGCTGCCATGTTGTGTTGCTACCATTTTGTCGTCATGTGTTGCTGCCATACTATGTTGTTGTCTTAGGTCTCTCTTTGTGTAGTGTTGTGGTGTCTCGCTTGTTGTGATGTGTGTTTTGTCCTATATTTTTTATTTAAATTTGTATTTTTAATCCCAGGAGGCCTTTTGCCTTTTGGTAGGCCATCATTGTAAATTCGATTTTTTTCTTAACTGATTTGCCTAGTTAAATTAAGGTTAAATAAACAAAAAAAGATATATAAAATGTTTTGTAACAAAATATAATCTTGAGAAAAGTAATCTGTACCATACGCCTACAGGTTGAATAAGAACCAAACCGTCAAAGCCGATCCCACTCATGCGTTTATTCTCGCCCGTGTTCACATGCTATCGGAGTTATCTATACTCCACGTCGGAATTGCAAGTGAATCATTTTTTTGGCCGAGTTGTGAATTTTTACCACTTACCTTTCACCTTTTCAACCAAAAGTTGACAGATCAGTTTTTGACAACTTCCTTATTAATAGGTAGCATATAGATCATGTAGGCCTAGCTAGTTTGACCATATTGTCAATGTTAAGCAAACTAGCTAACTTCATTATTAACAACGTTATTATTAACAACATTAATAACAAGCACTTGAACACAAACATGTCGGATTTCAGACTTCCCACCTCCCAGTTTCCCATTTCACATGAACACGTGAAGAATACAATATGGTTCATAAACTTCAATAAAATGTCCTGGATAAATGATATAGGCTTTATAAGATATAGCTTACAATATTTATGAGATGTCTTGGGAATGTTTATTGATAAAACCAATACAGCTTTTTGTTACAGGTTTACAAATTATGCTTTGCATTTAGCCTATCAAGCAGGCTGCATAGGATATTTTCTTCCTATGTGATATCTGTGTATCTTTTTTTCAATGAGTTATTAAAAGGACCATAATAACGTTGCTACTTTAATTTAATAAATTAACACAGCAATGGGAGTAGGACTAGAGTAGGCGGAGCGAAAGGTAAATTAGACGTTATCCGTGCTGTCATATTCTATAGTCTCTTCTGTCCATCCTCTTCGCCAGCTGCCATAACGAAACCCCACTGTGCTCATGGCTCTTTGCGCAGTCTGGTAGCCTACAGACTATACAGACCTCTCTACCTTATAGCCTTCACGGTCGGCTCTGCCAACCGATATTAAATGATACGCAAAGAACCGTCTAATTTACCGGGCCACGGTCGGCGCCTGTGATTAGAATTTCGATGCGCACGACGATTCGCTCATTCAAAAGGGAGGATCAGTTCTAAGATTCTGTGTCAAATTACGGTATTTACGCTGTCTGTCGGTATTATAAGGCTTCAAAGGTTAGGCTTCTCAATTGACGGTTTCTAATATTATTTTTAGGTCGAAGTATTGTTTAGGTTTAGTCTAATCAGATCTACGGTTACTTGGCTACTACGCTTTCAAGGATACGACGACAACACGAAATAAGGATCGTCTGTGTCAACGAGCTGAGGACGAGAAGCCGTAAAAATGTTCGAGACGAGAGGGATTCCTTTTATTCTGCTTGACATCGCCTGTCTAATTCTCGGTATGTATCTGCTTGCTATGAATTGCTTATTATAATGTTGTTATATTGTAATGAGTTACAATGAGTTACCTTATTTACATAATATTTGACAATCGCTGTCACGTGTATAGGCTATAGAGGGAGTGGTTATATGTTGCCTATTGGTCAAACGGGGGCGAATCTTTCGTGAAGAAGTTGATCATTTGATAATAAGTAGGCTAATCAACACCAAAACAAATATTTTGTGACCAAAGCAGTGAAAGGGATTGAGTGCCATATGTCTTACTGCTGCTGCTACTGCACTCCGTTGATTGATGTTGAACAGTTAGTTAATGTTGCTTGTGAAATTGGTGATGATACAATGTAATAGAACGATAAAATGTAACTCTTGCGTTCTAGAATGATTATTAAAATTGTATTCCTGCCGTAAAAGTATGAACTATGGAATGAGCCTTGCTGTTGTTTAGATTGCATTAAATTATAGTCATCACCCCTACAGTATCTAGCGTCAGTTATAGCCATCACCCCTACAGTATCTGGCGTCAGTTATAGCCATCACCCCTACAGTATCTGGCGTCAGTTATAGCCATCACCCCTACAGTATCTAGCGTCAGTTATAGCCATCACCCCTACAGTATCTGGCGTCAGTTATAGCCATCACCCCTACAGTATCTAGCGTCAGTTATAGCCATCACCCCTACAGTATCTAGCGTCAGTTATAGCCATCACCCCTACAGTATCTAGCGTCAGTTATAGCCATCACCCCTACAGTATCTGGCGTCAGTTATAGCCATCACCCCTACAGTATCTAGCGTCAACAAATTATATTGGCTATTCAAAGCTATCAGGGGATGTTTTCCATAGCTGCCAATAGAGGACTAGTAAAGGCCCAGTGCCCTACTTTTGTGGGGAAAAAATGTTTTCAAATAAATTATGAATAATTGTTTTAATTCTGAATTTTCAGGGGGTGCTGGTTTCTATTTCAGGCAGTACTGAATAACCATTCATTTGTAATGATTTATCCATTGTTGCTTGGAAACTTCATGGCCTTATTGTGTTAATGATTCTTGATCCTAATTGCCCTCTATTTAGGAACCCTGGTGTAGGAGTTTAATCTAATTATGAATTACGGAAGTCCTGGATGTGTCATAGATAAGGTATCCCAGAGTGCAGTGCACTCATTTCCTTTCCCTGTGTGCTGAACATTAGTCTAACTCTATGGTACTGAAGAACTGTTAGGCCAGCAGCTGATGCAGATGTTTTAAATGTGCTTAGAGAGTAAGAAGCTTAGCAATATGAATATAACTGATGTGCTACTTTCTTCTGTCAAGATTACATCAACTTGGAACTGATTTCACACTCAGATAGTGTCTCTCTACTAGATAGAGCTTCCTCAGTCATGACATACATATGGTTTGGTTTGGGGTGATAGCATACTAAAAATACAAACCCTTCATCACAAATGTCTAGATGTGTGCCAACCAGATGCGACTACCGATACCTTCATAGGTGTGTGTTGAAAGTGGGTTTTATAGTTTTCTCCGAACATATAGTAAATACTAGAGATACAGTTGAAGTCGGAAGTTCACATACACTTAGGTTGGAGTCATTAAAACTCATTTTTCAACCACTCCACCAATTTCTTGTTACAAACTATAGTTTTGGCAAGTCGGTTAGGACATATACTTTGTGCATGACACAAGTAATTTTTCCAACAATTGTTTACAGACAGATAATTTAACTTAGAATTCACTGTATCACAATTCCAGTGGGTCAGAAGTTTACATACACTAAGTTGACTGTGCCTGTTAACAGCTTGGAAAATTCCAGAAAATTATGTCATGGTTTTAGAAGCTTCTGATAGGATAATTGACATCATTTGAGTCAATTGGAGGTGTACCTGTGGATGTATTTCAAGGCCTACCTTCAAACTCAGTGCCTATTTGCTTGACATCATGGGAAAATCAAAATAAATCAGCCAAGACCTCAGAAAAAAAATTGTAGACCTCCACAAGTCTGGTTCATCCTTGGGAGCAATTCCCAAATGCTTGAAGGTACCACGTTCATCTGTACAAACAATAGTACGCAAGTATAAACACCATGGGACCACGCAGCCATCAAACCGCTAAGGAAAGAGACGCATTCTGTCTGCTAGAGATGAACGTACTTTGGGGCGAAAAGTGCAAATCAATCCCAGAACAACAGCAAAGGACCTTGTGAAAATGCTGGAGGAATCCGGTGCAAAATATTTATTTCCACAGTAAAATGAGTCCTATATCGACATAACCTGCAAGGCCGCTCAGCAAGGAAGAAGCCACTGTCCCAAAACCGCCATAAAAAGCCAGACTACGGTTTGCAACTGCACATGGGGACAAAGCTCGTACTTTTTGGAAAAATGTCCTCTGATCTGATGAAACAAAAATAGAACTGTTTGGCCATAATGACCATCGTTATGTTTGGAGGAAAAAGGGGACGCTTGCAAGCCGAAAAACACCATCCCAACTGTGAAGCACGGGGATGGCAGCGTCATGTTGTGGGGGTGCTTTGCTGCAGGAGAGACTGGTGCACTTCACACAATAGATGATATCATGAGGCAGAAAAATGATGTGGATATATTGAAGCAACATCTCAAGACATCAGTCAGGAAGACAAATCTTGGTCGCAAATGGGTCTTCCAAATGGACAATACCAAATACTTTGGTAGCATTGCCTTTAAATTGTTTAACTTGGGTCAAACTTTTCGGGTAGCCTTCCACAAGCTTCCCACAATAAATTGGGTGAATTTTGGCCCATTTCTCCTGACAGAGCTGATGTAACTGAGTCAGGTTTGTAGGCCTCCTTGCTCGCATACGCTTTTTCAGTGTATGCTGAAAGGTACACATGGACCCACTGGGAATGTGATGAATGAATAAAAGCTGAAATAAATCATTCTCTCTACTATTAGTCTGACATTTCACATTCTTAAAATAAAGTGGTGATCCTAACTGACCTAAGACAGGGAATTTTTACTTGGATTAAATGTCAGGAATTGTGAAAGACTGAGTTTAAATGTATTTGGCTAAGGTGTATGTAAACTTCCGACTTCAACTGCATATGTGTGTGTTAGTCAGTGGTGTAGTGGTGCCTAGAGAAGTGGATATACAGTGGCTTGCGAAAGTATTCACCCCCCCTTGGCATTTGTCCTATTATGTTGCTTTACAACCTGGAATTAAAATTGATTTTTTTGGGGGGGGAGGGGGTTGTATCATTTGATTGTCTCAACATGCCTACCACTTTAAAGATGCAAAATATTTTTTATTGTGAAACAAACAAGAAATAAGACAAAAAACAGAACTTGAGCATGTATAACTATTCACCCCCAAAAGTCAATACTTTGTAGTGCCACCTTTTGGTATGTCTCGATAAGCTTGACACATCTAGCCACTGGGATTTTTGCCTATTCTTCAAGGCAAAATTGCTCCAGCTCCTTCAAGTTGGATGGGTTCCGCTGGTGTACAGCAATCTTTAAGTCATACCACAGATTCTCAATTGGATTGAGGTCTGGGCTTTGACTAGGCCATTCCTAGACATTTAAATGTTTCACCTTAAACCACTCAAGTGTTGCTTTAGCAGTATGCTTAGGGTCATTGTCCTGCTGGAAGGTGAACCTCCGTCCCAGTCTCAAATCTCTGGGAGACTGAAACAGGTTTCCCTCAACAATTTCCCTGTATTTAGCGCCCAGTTTCCCAGTCCCTGCGGATGAAAAACATCCCCACAGCATGATGCTGCCACCACCATGCTTCACTGTGGGGATGGCGTTCTCGGGGTGATGAGAAGTGTTGGGCTTGTGCCAGACATAGCATTTTCCTTGATGGCCAAAAAGCTAAATTTTAGTCTCATCTGACCAGAGTATCTTCTTCCATATGTTTGGGGAATCACCCACATGCCTTTTGGTGAACACCAAACGTGTTTGCTTATTTTTTATTTAAGCAATGGCTTTTTACTGGCCACTCTTCCGTAAAGCCCAGCTCTGTGGCGTGTACGGCTTAAAGTGGTCCAATGGACAGATACTCCAATCTCTGATGTGGAGCTTTGCAGCTCCTTCAGGGTTATCTTTGGTCTCTTTGTTGCCTCATTATTAATGCCCTCCTTGCCTGATCTGTGAGTTTTGGTGGGCGGCCCTCTCTTGGCAGGTTTGTTGTGGTGCCATATTCTTTCCATTTTTTAATAATGGATTTAATGGTGCTCCGTGGGATGTTCAAAGTTTCTGATATTTTTTATAATCCAACCCTGATCTGTACTTCTCCACAACTTTGTCCCTGACCTGTTTGGGGAGCTCCTTGGTCTTCATGGTGCCGCTTGCTTGGTGGTGCCTTTTGCTTAGTGGTGTTGCAGACTCTGGGGGGCCTTTCAGAACTGAGATCATGTGACAGATCATGTGACACTTAGATTGCACACAGGTGGACTTTATTTAACTAATAATGTGACTTCTGGTGCAACCAATTACCTTCAGATCTTATTTAGGGGCTTCATAGCAAAGGGGGTGAATACATATGCACGTGCCACTTTTCAGGTTTTTATTTTTTAGAACTTTATTTCTGTCCATGAAACCTCTCATGTGCGGCGTGCATTTTTGAATTTTTTTTCCCCGCATATTGCATTTTGGAACATTTGAGTGTACCGCTGTGTGCACATTGATGTGCTTAAAATGTGAAGACATATTAGTTTAGCAACATTTTAAGCTAAACATTCTGATTTGTTCCATCAGCCTTAATTGAAACGGTGTATACCTCCACTACAGTACTTTTATACGCATCAGTGGGGATTAAAAAGTAAGTATACGCAATGTGTGTAAGCGTAACTGGGGAGGTGTAGTCGTTTGCAACTGGAGTCACACACAGTTTGTGGATCTGTGAAAAACTGCTACAGTAAGTTTATATTTGTTTATTTGAAAGATTATTTCTCGCTGATATGAAAGATAAGGGCCATATGTTTCGAAAACCGGTTTGAAAGCAATGATTATTGATGTTTCTTAACATTAAAATACAGCTTTGGAATTGTCATTCACATGGAACCAACTGTGGGCGAATGTAACCTCTGAAAACTCTACACATGGAGGAGAAAACTTTTTGAGAGCTAAGAAATAACCTACCAAAAGGTCGGAAATTATAAACAGAGTTCAAAAGGTACTCACACTCAAACCATGAAAAGGAAAATCCAGAGGCCGAGATGCAAAAATAATATAACCAATTTAATCCACGCTCAAAAGAATACACAGGGTGACAGTTTTTATTTTTAAAAATAAAAGTGAAAAGAGCAAATAAGAGACTTCAGTAGACGCCGAGTAGCGCAGCAGGTGCAGACATCTAATTCATTAGATATTAGCGAATGGGGAGTCAACAAGGTATATTAACAGAGAATATGTAGTAGAGAAATATACAAAAAAAATTACAATTCAAATGTTAACATACACTTGAAGTAAAACACAATGGAATAGGCTAAATAGCGTTATCGTAAAAAACATAAAAAATGTATTGGTACAGTACTCAGGTGTACAGCTCAAAGAGGGCAGGCGGGGGGACTGCTGGTGCATCCAGACACAACATTACAAGGTCCAATTACTAATTTAAGCCTTGGGGGTGTAGAGTTTTCAGATAGAAGATGCATCGGGCTTCACTCTGGAGAAGACGTTCATCCATATCGTGGCATCTGTGGCTTGGGAAACATGGTCAATGGCACAGAACTTAAGATCAGTTACAGTCAGATCTGACCATGTCCTCAACAGCAGACCTCGGTTGAGGAAATTCAAGTAATGTTTATTTGATGACAAAGCCCATATCTTGGGTGCAGATGCGTCTGATATGTAAGAATTGGCTGTATGGCAAGCCTCTCTTCAAAGCGTCAGGATGGTAGCTAGATGCATGAACAAGGCTATTTTTGTCCATAGGTTTGACATAAATATGCATCCGAGCCGAACTCAAATATTTTTTAGGATCATGTTGAGTCGTTTTCACAGCTTTTAATTCCCCTAAAATCATTCCCGGTATTGTCAAGATTTTTGTTTGTTATCCCTGGTCCCTAAAATGTCTGCTGCGTGATAGAAGCAGAGATGAAAGAGAACTTTACCGATGTCAACTCAATTGAAACTTTAATCGATTTATGACATTCTGGTGAGAAATGGTTTATGTAGTCTTGTAGGGCAGTAATGACAGAAGAGAAGTTTCATGTATCTAATTATAGACAGGTTGACTAACAAATAGCCTACCAAAATATCGGAAATTCTAAGAAACATATCTAAATTAGGCTTCAAAAGAAATCCCACACCCCGTGTCAAGCAATTGTTCTGCACCCCGTGTCAAGCAATCGCGCCGCACCCCCTGTCAAGCAACCGTTCCGCACCCCCTGTCAAGCAACCGTTCCGCACCCCCTGTCAAGCAACCGTTCCGCACCCCCTGTCAAGCAACCGTTCCGCACCCCCTGTCAAGCAACCGTTCCGCACCCCCTGTCAAGCAACCGTTCCGCACCCCCTGTCAAGCAATCGTTCTGCATTTACTCTGCTGGTTGCCAGAAACCTTAATGTGAATATCATGACTGTCTGCTGCATGTCTGTGTGGTGTTCTAATCTCGGAACTTTCACTGACAACAAAGTAACCGAAACACATTATACAGTATAGCAGACCCTTTTAAATGTTTCTGACATTTGAATGTGATTGAGATAACCAATGTCCATAAAGATCCTACTATTTAAAGTGTTTTGGTGAATGGATATCTCTGAGCTATTTGCACTGAAGCTTAACCATGACCAGCTCCTCCCGTGTGTGTCCTCTCCTGTCCTCTTTGGAGAGAGAGGGAGAACCTAAACAGTATATTTGACCTCTCAGCTTCTCTATCAAATCTAAAAATGTCAAACAGAAAACCAAAGAAAATTAACAACAATGACAAATGGTTTGATGAAGAATGCAAAAACCTAAGAAAGAAATTGAGAAACCTATCCAACCAAGAACGGAGACCTTCACTATGAGTCTACGCCTTCACTATGGTGAATCACTAAAACAATACAGAAATACACCACGGAAAAAGAAGGAACAGCATGTCAGAAATCAGCTCAATGTTATTGAAGAATCAATAGACTCTAACCACTTCTGGGAAAATTGGAAAACACTAAAACAACAACACGAAGAGTTATCTATCCAAAACGGAGATGTATGGGTAAACCACTTCTCCAATCGTTTTGGCCCTATAACAAAGAACAAACAGCAAAAAGATATACATGATCAAATACAAATCTTATAATCAACAATTTAAGACTACCAGACCCCACTGGATTCTCCAATTACATTGAATGAACTACAGGACAAAATACAAACCCTCCAACCCAAAAAGGCCTGTGGTGTTGATGGTATCCTCAATGAAATGATAAAATATACAGATAACAAATTCCAATTGGCTATACTTAAACTCTAACATCATCCTCAGCTCTGGTATCTCCCCCAATATTTGGAACCAAGGACTAATCACCCCAATCCACAAAAGTGGAGACAAATTTGACCCCAGTAACTACCGTGGGATATGCGTCAACAGCAACCTTGGTGAAAATCCTCTGCATTATCATTAACAGCAGACTCGTACATTTCCTCAGCGAAAACAATGTACTGAGCAAATGTCAAATTGGCTTTTTACCAAATTACCGTACAACAGACCACGTGTTCACCCTGCAAACCCTAATTGACAAACAAAACATAGGAAAAGTCTTCTCATGCTTTGTTGATTTAAAAAAAAACTTTGACACAATTTGGCATGAGGGTCTGCTATACAAATTGATGGAAAGTGGTGTTGGGGGAAAAAAATACGACATTATAAAATCCACGGCCTAAACATCAGCGCCACAAATAACTTCCACATAGCTGTGAACGAGCTGAAAGACAAAGCCAGGAAGGGCCCTCTATGCCATCAAAAGGAACATAAAATTTGACATACCAATTAGGATCTGGCAAAAAAATACTTGAATCAGTTATAGAACCCATTGCCCTTTATGGTTGTGAGGTATGGGGTCCGCTCACCAACCAAGAATTCATAAAATGGGACAAACACCAAATTGAGACTCTGCATGCAGAATTCTGCAAAAATATCCTTTGTGTTCAACGTAAGGATCAATCCGATACCTGGTAATTATCAAAATCCAGAAAAGAGCCGTTAAATTCTACAACTACCTAAAAGGAAGCGACAGAGAGATGAACCTGGAGAAGAGTCCCCTAAGCAAGCTGGTCCTTGGGCTCTGTTTACAAACACAGACAGACCCCACAGAGCCCCAGGACAGCAACACAATTAGACCCAACCAAATCATGAGAAAACAAAAAGATAATTACTTAATGAACAAAAAAACAGAGCAAACTAGAATGCTATTGGCCCTAAACAGAGAGTACACAGTGGCAGAATACCTGACCACTGTGACTGACCCAAACTTAAGGAATGCTTTGACTATGTTCAGACTCAGTGAGCATAGCCTTGCTATTGATAAAGGCCGCCGTAGCCAGACCTGGCTCTCAAGAGAAGACAGGCTATGTGCACACTGACCACAAAAGGAGGTGGAAACTGAGCTGCACTTCCTAACCTATTGCCAAATGTATGACCATTTTTATTTTTTTATAAACCCCCATATCTACTTGGTGAAATACCAGTGTGCCATCACAGCAGCAATATTTGTGACCTGTTGCCACAAGAAAAGGGCAACCAGTGAAGAACAAACACCATTGTAAATACAACCCATATTTATGTTTATTTATTTTCCCCTTTGCACTTTACACGTCATAACGATGTACAAATGGTTAAATTCTTTATTCTTTTGGAACTTCTGTGAGTGTAATGTACGGCAGAGTGTTTACATGCTGAGTACCGCAGAGTGTTTACATGCT
This sequence comes from Salmo trutta, assembly GCF_901001165.1. Taxonomy (NCBI): domain Eukaryota; kingdom Metazoa; phylum Chordata; class Actinopteri; order Salmoniformes; family Salmonidae; genus Salmo; species Salmo trutta. Next base: position 55,262,334 of record NC_042971.1, read on the forward strand.
GAGTACGGCAGAGTGTTTACATGCTGAGTACCGCAGTGTTTACATGCTGAGTACGGCAGAGTGTTTACATGCTGAGTACCGCAGAGTGTTTACATGCTGAGTACGGCAGAGTGTTTACATGCTGAGTACGGCAGAGTGTTTACATGCTGAGTACGGCAGAGTGTTTACATGCTGAGTACGGCAGAGTGTTTACATGCTGAGTACGGCAGAGTGTTTACATGCTGAGTACGGCAGAGTGTTTACATGCTGAGTACGGCAGAGTGTTTACATGCTGAGTACCGCAGAGTGTTTACATGCTGAGTACCGCAGAGTGTTTACATCATGAGTGTGTGAGTTTGAGGATGTAGTGTGACAGTTGAGCAACACAGACCTCCACTCTGTCCCTCAGGGGAAGAGGGGCCTCATGCTTCTGGCTTCAACTTGAACCAGAATAAAAAGGCTGTGCCGTTTTCCCAGCATGCCTTTCTCCAGCAATAACAAAAGGCTGAACGGACAGGGAGCCAGAGAACAGACACATTCAACTCAGACATTGAACGGTCACAACCTATTAGTTATGATACACTATCTACCGGTCTTTACAGTTTGGATCCATAGAGTAATGAGCTACTACAGCACCGATTTCACAAAGAGATTGTACAATCTTTCTCAAGAGTCCTCTGTGCCGTGAAAAACGGTCATTATGTTGTCATTACATCATGTAATCCGTCTGGTGATGTTATTGTTGTTGAACTGTTTCTTTTGATGCTATGTTGTCATTCAACTGGAGCATTTACTGAAGGGCCTCCCTTGGGAACTCATTCTCATAGCTAGAGACTGATTGGTCCCAGACCAGTCTCCAAAATATTCTTCTCTGAAACAATCGTTCCCTTAGAGTAGGGTTACAAAATTCTGGTACCCTTCCCAAAACTCCCTCGTTTTTCAGAAATCCTGGTTGGAAGATTCCTGGAATTATGAGTGAATAAGCAGTAAATCTGGTAATCCTCCAACCAGGATTTCTGGAAAAAATGAATAGAAACCAAACACTTTTAGGTCAGGGAAAGAATAGAATTGGGGTGGAATGTGTGACTTCTTTAAAGTAAATTCAGTTCCATGAGTGACTTTTTCCAATTCCACGCCTGGGCAGGGGACAAGACAGCTAGGCAGGGATGCATGCCCCGCCTGTACAATTGTAGGGGAAACACTGCTCTGAGTCTGAAGTCTCTGGTTGAATATTAACATCTCTGCATCATTACAAACACGTGCTGGTACTGTAGTAGCATGGTAGACACTGAGGTGGTGTTGCTGCTGTCAATAGTGTCCCTGCTGCAAGACATAACAATACTATTGTTACAAAGTTAACCCCTTAACTTCCTCTCTCCATCCACAGCGGGACTGCCCCTGGCAGCCCTTAAATTGGGCCAAATCAAGCCCTATCAGAGGGGCTTTTTCTGTAACGATGACAGCATCAGCTACCCCTTCCACCCCAGCACAGTCACCTCCAATGTGCTCTACGGTGTGGGCTTCACTTTGCCCATTTGCTCTGTAAGTAACAATGGAAGAGTTGCCAAAACAAAATATTTACTAACCAAATATTGAACAGCTGGCTTAGATTGCATTATAATGGACAGCTACAGTACTACACAATAACTAACAAACAGGCAACTGTTCTAAATTTACAGTTAAAAACTTTTGATACCATACACATAAAGTGTTCCATTTAGTTATTTTGTTAAACACCTGGTCATGATGTAAAGCTTCAACTTTAGGGAGGATGTCCATAGAGCTTAGGTGTCAGAACCAAATAGTTCAATTCAACAAGGCCATACCCAGTAAGCAAAACAAATGCATACGATGCTACTACAACCATGTAAACAGATTGATGTTATTTCAACCAGCTTATAATCATATAAACTGCTCGTTTCGGTTACAGGCCCAACGCTCTAACCACTACGCTACCTGCCGCCCCATTATTATTTCAACAACCAGCTTATAACCGTATAAACTGGTTGTAATTATATTTCAACCAGTTTATAGCCATATAAACCGTTTGTATTTATGTTACCTCACCCAGCTTATAACCATATAAACTGATTGTAATGTTATTTCAGTGTGGAGGTGAAAGAAACGCACTCCTATTTAGGCGAGGTGCTGGCTAGCAGAGTAGAACACTTCAAAAAATAAAGGAGAGCCGCTACACTCTAGGAGCTCAGATGCAATAATGTAATAACCTAATAACCAACGTTTCAACAGACAAGGTGTCTTCATCAGGGTATAATGTAATGTTATTTCAACCAGCTTATAACCATGTAAACTGGTTGTAATGATGTTATTTCAACCAGATTACAACCATATAAACTGATTGGAACGATATTTCAACCAGCTTTGCCAATCGGGTAAGGGTTAACTCAATAGAGGATGCCCAGTCCACAAAGTGTCCCCATTCCCCTTTCACATATCCCCATTTTATTTTGACATGTCATTTCAGCCACCCCTATAGAGTATTTCATTCACACATATCCTGATATCCACATGTCATTTCAGTCACTTCTGAAGCTTGTGTTGTGAAAGCTTCTCAGATATTATTTGTCATTTGTGGTTTTCATCAATAGTAAGGCCTTTAGAGTCCAACCGATCAGTAAGGAAGTAGGAAGTCCTGGTGTAAGTTTGGCCCCTCACAGAAGGGAGGTTCTGGGGTTGAATATCACAGAGCATGAGTTCAGAAAACCTGAAAAGACCTAGCAACCCTGTGGTCAAGCTGTTTATTTTAGGGGTGTTCTGGGGTTGAATATCACAGAGCATGAGTTCAGAAAACCTGAAAAGACCTAGCAACCCTGTGGTCAAGCTGTTTATTTTGTTACCCTGTTAACTAGGCCATTCAAACATGATGTATAACGTATCACTTATTCTGACTTGGCCATAGATGCATTCATAAATGATTGATCCTACCATTTATTTTCTACCAGAAATGAGATTAAATGAAATTTCGACATGTCTGTTATTGAGGTTCCTGCTGATAGGCTTTGGAACAAACAGGTTACGTTCTCTGTCCAAAAAGAACTGGAACGCTTTCCTGGAACACTGATACAGATTCTATTTGAAGAATGACAGAGACAGAAGTGTTGGCACACTGTTCCCTTTGTGTGTGTGTGTGTGTCTGTGTGTTACTTAGGAAAGCATGTCTACTACTAGCTATTGTCTACAATCCTGTGTTACGGTCAGAAGTTGAGCTGGTGTGCGTGTAGTGTTGGTGACTGATCCCTCTTCCTGGCCTTCTAAAGTCTTTACTGTGATGGAAACCTTAAATCACACACACACACTATGTCTATTCCATTATAATTCACTGGAGTCCCATACACAACACTTACATCTCAACTCCAGTCCCCTGGACCAGACCAACTGATTTATTTCTCTATACATCAACCTGTTGCCGTGGCAACATTTCAAACTGTGGTGCTTCACAATGCAGCTTTCAGCAGAATAGAGAAAAGGGGTGTGGCTAGTGAGAGTGAATCTATCACCTGAGAGTCTGTGGGACCAGTTTCTCCTCTCTGTCCTTGACAGTCAGACTGTGCTGGGGTCCTTTTTGATGTCAGCAGTATGATCTGACCATGATAATGTAAAAAAATATAACCTCTTCATTCAGCTATGGAGAGGATTTGCATACTAATGTGAACTAACCTCAACTAACCTTTTTACACATCCAGTTTCTACTTTCCTTCGGTCAATGTGTGTCAAAGCTTGCAGTGTGCGATTTGACGTTTTACAAACTATGGTTTTGTGTTTATTACAAATTACTAATGATTACTTCCACAGCACGTTTGAAGTATACCGTTTCTCTACTGTATGTAGTGTGAAACTATTTGGAAGTTTCTAATGTAAATAACATATTCCTGAAGTTTCTAATGTAACTAACATCTTCCTGAAAAAGCATTACAGTTACTTCCAACATGATGACCCACTGTGTTTTAAGGAACACAGGGAGAGAGAAAGAGAAACAGAGAGATTTCACTTGCTTTGGCAATGTAAACATTTGTTTCCCATGCCAATAAAGCCTCTTGAATTGAATTTTGAGAGAAGAAAGCAGAATGTCCATTGTGGAGTGGACATCTAGGCCTACTTGTGGATTGCATGTCCATTGCACTGTGCACTCAAGCACGAAACAGTTGTAAACGTTTAGGGTGGTGGAGAGGGAGGATCATTTGGTCTTTGTTGGTTCTTCCATTAACACCTCTTCACCAGGGGAGCGAGTAGTGTTAGTTCCCATGACAACTCTCTTTAGCTACCATGTTGTTTTTCCATTCCTCCTGTTCCTGACAGCCTGCAATGTTAAAATATCTACTTAGAAATGCCACTTAGCAGATGCTTTTATCTAAAGTGACTTAGTCATGCATGCACACGTTTTACATATGGGTGGCCCCGGCATTCAAACCTGGCGATGCAAGAGCCGTGCTCTACCAACTGAGCCATACAGGATCACTACAGTGTATGTCTTGGCTGGTCTGTCTGGACTTTCCTCTCCGAATGCTCTCTTCTGCTCAGTGTTAGACAGGTATATGTGGGTGCGGGATAACAAGGTGTTCAGAGTCTACTCTCCTAACCTGTTCCTCCTGTTCTGTTCTTTCATTTGCTTTTTGCTAGCTGGACTCCCGTTCGCAATACTCACACCGCTACACAATCCCTTCAAACGGGGATTTTTCTGTAACGATGACTCGATCAAGTACCCTCTTAAAGAAGACACCATATCCTATGAGTTGTTAGGTGGAGTTATGATACCCGTCACAATACTCACTGTAAGTGCACCTGTTTTATGTTCACTAGTTAACTTCACTTTCTCTTCCTTTGCCATTTTGTGCTTAACATTCATTTAGGCTATACATACATACACAAATTACGTGTATGTCTAGTTTAACGGCTTGCTTCATTAATCGTATTGTCAAATAACATTATGAAAAAATAACAAAATCAACCAAAGATGGCGCATATGCATCATGTAAACAGAGCTTCCTATTTTAGAGTATCACGAGAACTGAAAAATCAAACCCCAACCTGTGTTAGTTACATTTGTGGTCTGTGAGTACACAGAAGTATCAGACCATGGCGGTTGACCTTTAAAGTCACTGAAACAAAAGGCCTCTCCATAAGCCGACTCAGTCTCCAGCTGAACGATACAATAGGAATAGCCAAACTATCCCTCCCTCAGAGATCTCCCGCTTGACTCTTTGCCAGTATTCCACTGACTGTCTTAGTAAATATCCTTGAGAATGTCTATAGTCAAATTCAAAGCACAGAGGCCCATATTCATAAAGCGTCTCAGAGTAGGAGTGCTGATCCAGGATCAGGTCCCCCCTGTCCACATATTACTATTCATCAAAACAAAACTGATCCTACATCAGCACTCCTACTCTGAGATGAGGCACTTTAGGAGCCTTGTTGTGGCTGTTATCAAGTCTTACAACAGGTTTTGCAGCATTCACATTCAAAAAAGCTTTTGTTCCATTGAATGTACATAAATTCACCTCCCATGTTCCGCACACATTTCCAGTCAGTCAGTGTAATTGTATTCTGCAAGTAGAAACCCTCACACTGGATGTAACTAATTTACACGTCATGAATGACCTGGAATTACCCTAAATGGTTGGGCTTTCCAAGTTCAACAGAAACCGTTATCAGGACAACACCACCCCCTTGAGAGTACAGCAGTAAGCATATGTTCATATTGTAGTTGTTGGCCCATTTCCAGATAACCTCTCATGCTTCATTGTTCATTGTCCCCCAGAGTGGTAGAGAGGTGTGAGCCAGACAGTTGTCCACAACAACCACATCCACTTATTTACAAGAAAACACCATTTAAAAAAGACCCCCAACCCACCCACAATGTTTCTATGACGTATGTTTTACATTCAACATGGTCTCAAAATAGTTTCTACCGTTGACACATGACCACAAATAGCTATATCTTCTAAAGGAACAGGTTAAGTTTGACTGCTCAGGTGGGACTCAGAAGCTGTATTGTGATGCACCAGTGTGTTTGTTTTCCCTGTTTTAAAACGTCTACTCATTTGACTTTACACACGTTTTTCAGTGGACATCTTTGTTAGGCCTTTATAGTCACTCAGATGGACATTCCTCTAAAATGCAAGGGTCTATTTTACTTAAAGGGCCAGTGCAGTCAAGAACATGATTGTTCTGTGTTTTATATGCATTTCCACATTGAGGTTTTGAATAATTATGCGAAATTGTAAAAATGATGCCTTTTAGTGTAAGAGCTGTTTGAAAAGACCACCTGAACTTTCAGCCTGCTTTGATTGGAGGGAACTTTGGCCTTCCGTGGTGACATCACCATGCAGTAAATTTATTAATAGACCAATAAGAGTTCCAACCCTCTGCCAACAGCAGCTAATTTTCAGTTTTCCCCTCCCCACTCAAACCACTCCAACAGTCCAAGCAACATTCTTCCTTGAGAAATTCTCTGCTAAGAAGCTATTTGTTTATTTTTGACCATTTTAACTACAAGCAATCACAGTAAGGTACTTGTTACCCTGAAATGAATTGATAGAGATAAAAACAGCAGCAGTGGACCTTTTGAAATGCCTGTAATTTTAGTGGCTGACTTGCCAGTTGTAATCTTGTAACTCCAAGCTGTGAGGGAACAGTGAGTGACCTAACCTCACGACCTGTCTACTTCCTCTCCTCCCTTCCTCACAGATGGTCTTTGGAGAGTGCCTTTCGGTCTATCTCAAACGCATCAAATCAAAGTCCTCTTTCAGCAACATGTATGTGGCCCGTGTTTACAAATCCATCGGCACATTCGTGTTCGGGGCAGCCATGAGCCAATCGCTCACTGACATCGCCAAGTATTCGATTGGCCGGCTCCGACCCCACTTCCTGGACGTGTGCAAGCCTGACTGGAAGCTGATCAACTGCACGGCAGGCACCTACATAGAGGACTTTACCTGCACAGGGGACGCACGCTTGGCCAATGAGGGCAGGTGGGTGTTGTTGAGGGGAAACTGACAATTGGGCCAAATTTACCCACTACCCCTTGGCCCCCTATCGCTTCAGTGTTCAAAGCAGATCTGAAGAATCAAATCAAAAATTGTATTAGTCACATGCGCCGAATACAACAGGTGTAGACCTTACAGTGAAATGCTTACTTACGAGCCCCTAACCGACAGTGCAGTTTCAAAAAAATATGGATAAGAATAAGAGATAAAAGTAACACGTAATTAAAGAGCAGTAAAGAATAATATATAAAGGGGGTACCGGTACAAAGTCAATGTGAGGGGGCACCGGTTAGTTGAGGTAGTATGTACAGTGACTTGGTGGAGCTTCCACCATATGCCTTACAGATATGCTTTATATCAAAGGGAGGGGTAGGGAACTATTTGTGACTGGCTGGGATGCTTCTTTCAAATCTACTGACTGAATTATGACATCATCCATCAACTGAAATACAATATATCCTGTTGTATTGTTTATTATGGTCAGATAATATGCTGAGTGCTGACCATGAGATCATTGTTGAGGAAGGCAAGCCCACACTTTGAAGTTTCAGGCTGTGTTAGTGTTGAGAGAGCCCCAATGCTGAAGTGGACACTAGTTAGTGTTGGGAGAGAGCCACAGTACTGAAGTGGACACTAGTTAGTGTTGGGAGAGAGCCACAGTACTGAAGTGGACACTAGTTAGTGTTGGGAGAGAGCCACAGTACTGAAGTGGACACTAGTTAGTGTTGGGAGAGAGCAACAGTACTGAAGTGGACACTAGTTAGTGTTTGGAGAGAGCCACAGTACTGAAGTGGACACTAGTTAGTGTTGGGAGAGAGCCACAGTACTGAAGTGGACACTAGTTAGTGTTGGGAGAGAGCCACAGTACTGAAGTGGACACTAGTTAGTGTTGGGAGAGAGCCACAGTACTGAAGTGGACACTAGTTAGTGTTGGGAGAGAGCCACAGTACTGAAGTGGACACTAGTTAGTGTTGGGAGAGAGCCACAGTACTGAAGTGGACACTAGTTTGTGTTGAGAGAGCCACAGTACTGAAGTGGACACTAGTTAGTGTTGGGAGAGAGCCACAGTACTGAAGTGGACACTAGTTTGTGTTGAGAGAAAGCTCGACCATGCAGATCCAAATTTCCTCGGTACTGTAACATAATCCACCAGCATAATGTCAAAACAATAGAGACCTGTATACCGCTGTTCTGGTGGATAAGGCTGAAGACAGAAGTTCAGCCAGATATCACACAGAGAGGGAGCCAAGAGAGCTGTAAGTCAACCTCACTATGTAATTATCTTTATTTACCCTGTGAGGACAGTACAGCAGTGAGGGAAGACAGTCAGGTCCCAAACCCTCTGTAAACCATTAGAGAGGATTACCTATAACACACATACACAAGCCAAGGCTCTGGCTGATGGTGGGCCTCATGTCCCTTAGGGAAATGCTAACATTGCAGAAAGATGATCTGTAGGTTATTCTGACCTGCTCTACTCACTCGGTCCACCAGGCAGGTGTTTTTTCTATTAATGACTACCATACCAAAGAAAACACTGAAAGCCGGGCCCGATCAGGGAAGGGCTGCCATGGGAGACCAGAGCCACACCCAGGTAAATATAACCTTCTGTGGCCACACGAGACTGGGAGAGCCCACCCAAGGATCATGGTAGAGATTAGGGTAGTCTCTGTATAGGTTATACTCAGGTTTCTTGGCTAACATGGGAGAGGTTCACCACATGACCATGAGGTAATGACAGTCTACAGATAGGCAGGCAGGCAGGCAGACAGGCAGCTGTCTCACACCACAGCCAAAATGAAAGTCTATATAGAGACAGACAGCTAGCTAGCTAGCTATCGCCCACCACAGCCAGTAACAATAAGGTATGTTTAAGGGTGGGACAAACCAACAGCCACTCGACAACTAACTCGTTTGTTGTTGCTCTAGAAATAGAAAATCCTGGATGTTGATTTCAAAACTAAAATAAGGACAGACTTCCTCTCCTGTGTACGTCGGTCAGTTTGAGTAAACAAGAGAGGGTGTTCTAATCTTGTCAGATTCAATTTAGAGTGACCTGGTTTTACAGAATTTGGTTAGCGCCTCATCTGATATTGACCTTTGTCTCCATGGTGATAATTAACAAGTACGCTTGGAGAATAGCTTTCAGTGAAAGCAGAGAGGCAGAGCAGACCTCGGAAGGAACGTCCAAGCTCAGTCAGACCCACCACCGGTTCAGTAGCAAAATTGCAAGACCCATTAACACAAAGGCAAACCAAGGTAAACCCAAGTTTCCTAGTCCAGTGTATTTAGGGCAACCCCAGGCTTCCCAGTACAATGTCAAAGGAGATAGAGGCTATGGGCCTACCTCTTTATTCAAGTTTGGCCTTTATTCCCACACTTATTGATGTGGAAGGGTTAAAGTACAGAGAGAAAGCTTAAGACATTTTCCCTGATAAGCAGCCAGCCTATTTATCAGTGTTACACTGACTCTCCCAACACTAACTAGTGTCCACTTCAGTACTGTGGCTTTCTCTCAACACGAGCTAGTGTACATCAGCACTGCGGCTCTCTCCCAACACTAACTAGTGTACATCAGCACTGCGGCTCTCTCAACAGTAACTAGTGTCTGTGGGCCTGCAGCTCTCCACAGTGTTTATATCAGCCGCTGGTTATCAGTAATCTGCTGGATGGGCAGTGCAGCACTGCTTAAGTAAACAGGAAGACACTAAAGCTGGCCGGATGAGCGAGCTAGGCTAGCGGCCCTCTAACTGCCCCGACCGGCCAGGCTGACTGACACTGTCTTAACATCCAACCCCCCCACCCCCCCCCCCCCACCCACATAACAGACGTCAACGGACATCTCTCCCCGCTCACAACCCTATCACCCGGAAAAGGGTGTCACAGTTTAGCCCCTCTGTGTGTACATGTGTGAGTTTAGCCAGTTATGTTATTCAATGGAACAATAGGATAATCTATCTATCACCAACACAGAGCCGATTGAAGTGGATGCTGAATTATTTCCCAGCGTTTTTCCCCAGCATTCAAAGTGCCCACAGCCACCACAGCAATCCCATGATGCCATTGTTGTTGTGTTGCAGGCTGTCCTTCTACTCTGGCCACTCCTCCTTCTCCATGTACTGCATGCTGTTCCTGGCAGTAAGTATCCACTATGGGGTTTCCTCAAAGGGCAATATGTGCACTCACTGATAGGGCATGTACACTGCTCAAAAAAATAAAGGGAACACTTAAACAACACAATGTAACTCCAAGTCAATCACACTTCTGTGAAATCAAACTGTCCACTTAGGAAGCAACACTGATTGACAATAAATTTCACATGCTGTTGCGCAAATGGAATAGACAACAGGTGGAAATTATAGGCAATTAGCAAGACACCCCCAATAAAGGAGTGGTTCTGCAGGTGGTGACCACAGACCACTTCTCAGTTCCTATACTTCCTGGCTGATGTTTTGGTCACTTTTGAATGCTGGCGGTGCTTTCACTCTAGTGGTAGCATGAGACAGAGCCTACAACCCACACAAGTGGCTCAGGTAGTGCAGCTCATCCAGGATGGCACATCAATGCGAGCTGTGGCAAGAAGGTTTGCTGTGTCTGTCAGCGTAGTGTCCAGAGCATGGAGGCGCTACCAGGAGACAGGCCAGTACATCAGGAGACGTGGAGGAGGCCGTAGGAGGGCAACAACCCAGCAGCAGGACCGCTACCTCCGCCTTTGTGCAAGGAGGAGCAGGAGAAGCACTGCCAGAGCCCTGCAAAATGACCTCCAGCAGGCCACAAATGTGCATGTGTCTGCTCAAACGGTCAGAAACAGACTCCATGAGGGTGGTATGAGGGCCCGACGTCCACAGGTGGGGGTTGTGCTTACAGCCCAACACCGTGCAGGACGTTTGGCATTTGCCAGAGAACACCAAGATTGGCAAATTCGCCACTGGTGCCCTGTGCTCTTCACAGATGAAAGCAGGTTCACACTGAGCACGTGACAGACGTGACAGAGTCTGGAGACGCCGTGGAGAACGTTCTGCTGCCTGCAACATCCTCCAGCATGACCGGTTTGGCGGTGGGTCAGTCATGGTGTGGGGTGGCATTTCTTTGGGGGGCCTCACAGCCCTCCGCGTGCTCGCCAGAGGTAGCCTGACTGCCATTAGGTACCGAGAGGAGATCCTCAGACTCCCTGTGAGACCATATGCTGGTGCGGTTGGCCCTGGGTTCCTCCTAATGCAAGACAATGCTAGACCTCATGTGGCTGGAGTGTGTCAGCAGCAAGAGGAAGGCATTGATGCTATGGACTAGCCCGCCCGTTCCCCAGACCTGAATCCAATTGAGCACATCTGGGACACCATGTCTCGCTCCAACCACCAACGCCACGTTGCACCACAGACTGTCCAGGAGTTGGCGGATGCTTTAGTCCAGGTCTGGGAGGAGATCCCTCAGGAGACCATCCGCCACCTCATCAGGAGCATGCCCAGACGTTGTAGGGAGGTCATACAGGCACGTGGAGGCCACACACACTACTGAGCCTCATTTTGACTTGTTTTAAGGACATTACATCAAAGTTGGATCAGCCTGTAGTGTGGTTTTCCACTTTAATTTTGAGTGTGACTCCAAATCCAGACCTCCATGGGTTGATAAATTGGATTTCCATTGATTATTTTTGTGTGATTTTGTTGTCAGCACATTCAACTATGTAAAGAAAAAAGTATTTAATAAGATTATTTCTTTCATTCAGATCTAGGATGTGTTGTATAAGTGTTCCCTTTATTTTTTTGAGCAGTATATAAGATTCACATTATAAACTGGGTGGTTCGAGCCCTGAATGCTGATTGCCTGACAGCCATGGTATATCAGGCCGTATACCACAGGTATGACAAAACATTTATTTTTACTTGTCTATTTACATTGGTAACCAGTTTATAATAACAGTAAGGTACCTCGGGGGTTTGTGGTATATGGCCAATATACCACGGCTAAGGGCTGTATTGGTACTCCAGGTACTCCACATTGCGTCGTGCGAAAGAACAGCCCTCAGCCGTGGTATATTGGCCATATACCACACTCCCTTGTGCCTTATTGCTTAGTGACCAACTGAGTTTACTTCAAGGTCATTACAGCACAAGACATGCAGAGAATATTTATAGAGGACCACTGCATAGAATTAAAAACGCAGCAAAAACATAACAGTACACTGTGTTCAAATCAAATTTTATTTGTCACCGTGAAATGCTTACTAACAAGCCCTTAACCAACAATGCAGTTAAAAAAATATTTACTAAAACTGAAGTATATAAAAAAAAAAGTTTAAAAAAATGACTTCCCTTTCCCTATATACAGGGGGTACCGGTACCGAGTCAATGTGCAGGGGTACAGGTTAGTCGAGGTAATTTAGGTAATTTGTACATTTAGGTAGGGGTAAAGTGAAAAAAACAGTGGGTGGGGTCATGTTGATCTTTACTGGGGTGCAGACAGTAACATTACATTAGGCAGCTCTGAATGGTCCACATAGCAGTGTGTGTTAGGGCTCTATTCAATCCGTAGTGCTGAAGATCCACTTTATAGCGCGATTGACAAATAAAGGCAATTTTCCCACAGTCGCGGAGACTGCATTCACGGTACACACTGCATGTGTCGGTTCAATCGAAAAGTTTTTAGCATTTTTATGCAGATCTTCCGCGAGGTCTGACTCCTGACCACAACAGAACACTAAGGTCTATTTAGAGCATTCTTAGAAATAGGATTCTAAGTAAATATTATTGGTCACATACACATATTTAGCAGATGTTATTGCTGGTGTAGCGAAATGCTTGTGTTCCTAGCTCCAACAGTGTAGTAATATCTAACAATTCACAAAAATACACACATCTAGGTAAAATAATGACATTTTGAAATATGGGCCTATTAGATCGAGGTATGTCGGAGTGGCATTGACTAAAATACAGTAGAATAGAATACAGTATATACATGAGATGAGTAAAGCAGTATGTAAACATTTAAACATTAAAGTGGCCAGTGATTCCAAAGCAGCAGACTCCAGAGTGCAGGGTTGTGTAACCGGGTGGAAGCCGGCTAGTGATGGCTATTTAGTCTGATGGCCTTGAGAACTGGTTTTCAGTCTCTTGGTCCCAGCATTGCTGCACTTGTACTGACCTCGCCTTCTGGATGATAGCAGGGTGAACAGGCCATGGCTCGGGTGGTTGATGTCCTTTTTGGCCTTCCTGTGACATCAGGTGCTGTAGGTGTCCTGGAGGGCAGGCAGTGTGACCCCGGTGATGCATTGGGCAGACCGCACCACCCTCTGAAGAGCCATGTTGCGGGCGGTCCAGTTACCATACCAGGCAGTGGTATAGCCTGACAGGATCCTCTCAATTGTGCATCTGTAAAAGTGTGAGGGTTTTAGGGGCCAAGCCAAATTTCTTCAGCCTCCTGAGGTTGAAGAGGCACTGTTGCACCTTCAGGACCTGAATTCTGGATCCGGACCTGCGCGGGTATTCGGGTGGACCCGTATAGACCTCTACTCTGGGATACAGTAACACGCACATGCTATAATACACTCCTTCATTACCTACAGTAACTTTCAAAATGAGTATAAAAATGGCAAGGGGGACATTAACACACTGGGGGCTTTAACACACTGTAGGCTCTTACAACAGCACATTGACAGAGGTAGCCTGTGCTGTTACCCCCTCGCTCCCTCTCCTCCAGGAACCAAACTTAATTCAGTTGTGAGCAAGACTGACAAGCTTTATGACCATGACCCTTATATGTCACTACTGGGCCTCCCCATTAGTACTGTGACCAGGCTCAGAGACGGGTGTGTGCAATAGGGAGAAAACGCTAACATATCCAATTAGAGCACGGAACTGTTATCTTCCATTAAACGTTTTGCAACGGGAAGCCCTACTGAACATGACCCCAGTTTAAAACAGTTCTCTTATCAGTGGTGAGGTACGGGATGACCCGGGATCACACCAGCAACAGCTCTTCATGAACTGCTGTTCCTGTTTGCCCAGTGTTAGGTTTATTACACTGTGGTGACTCAGTAAGGAACGAAAGAGAAAAATAGTCGTGGGGACAAAGTCCTGTCACGTTACAAAATATGAACACTCACTGCAGCAAATGGAAGCATCGTGTCACTAAATGGAAGTTAAAAGTCCTTCAAATAGCAGTAAAACGTCCTTCAAACAAGAAGAGACAAACAGTGTTCGGTCTATCCCTGCATACCAGTAAAATCACTATGTTTACGTCAGACAGAACTGAAGGAGTGGCAATGACAATCCCATAGTCTATTTTAAGAAGTGTGGCTGGTTTGTTTTCCATTTAAATGAATAGACCAGACACACCCATTATTGTACAAAGTCATTGAGAACTACTGAGTCAAGCATAGATGTGTCCCATAGAAGTGTTTTTCAACCATGTACACTGATCTGTAGACAATAAGCAGTCAGTCACCTTTGGAGGTCAGTCAGTCAGTCACCTTGATCAGTAGATTATTTGTTTTGATAACATACAGATTTGACACACTTATCTCAACCTGTATATTGAAGTTGACATTTAAATTCCTTTAAACTTTATTCATCAAGTTATAGGCCTTGTTAACAGAAGCTGAATGGTTGGTTAAATAGTACTTTAGAGGTTTTGGCTGTAGTTGAGAATCTGCCATGTAGAGTGGTTAGAGAGAAGAGCCCACCCACAGAGATGGTTTGAGGAAACAGAAGAGAGCATACAATGGCACACAGCCGCCCTCATCATCAAAATCACAACGTTTGCATAAACAGTGACCAGAGCACAGTGGCAAAACCAGCTCCTCACGAACATCATTAAACGACAAAACCAGACCAGACTTAAATTAGCCAGCGCTGTGACCCACCCAAAAGAAACACACAAACCCAAGTAGAAACCCAAGAGGTATAAAGCATGTCAACAACTAGCCTCAAACTACAATTGCTCTGGCGACGCTGTTATGCAACAGACAGTGTGCTGCTCCTTACCCTTCTGTTTTGTGTGAGGTTGGGTATTAGGACAGCAAACCTTATTTTATTCTAGTCCAACAAGTTAGTAGTAAATCCATTTAAACCGTTTATACCTGGTGCTAACATTCATCCTTTGCCCTGATTGTGCCCACATTTTGTAGACAGGTGTAGACGATCAAAAGCCCTGGGGGCCGATTCAGACTTAAGGAATGAATGTCTATCCTACGCACTTCTCAGTTGTTATTCAGACTTACCTTATGGAGGTGTGTAACGAGGCTTGTGGCAGGTATTAAAAAAAGGTGGTTTGATTCCTACCTAAAGTTACCGCGTTCAGTTAATCAATGGTAACGTTGGAAGTACTGTAGCCTACAATATAATTATAATATGGAGAATAGTACACAATAGTATACCCTAATTGCCCGCACTGATCATAGAACTGTGATGGCAAGTCTTATGCCGTGATTTAATAAGCATACATGTCCCAATTCATTGTTACTACAATTTGTGTTTGGCCTTCATTAAATACTATAGTATCCACTACTACTTCACCCTCAGCCACAAGGATATGATGGCTTTACAGAGGAAACAAAGAACGGCAGGCAAAATCAAACGACGTAATGGAATGAGACAAATTTAGGGAAGGGAAATAACACTAAATTGGCATTTAAATATAAGTGTTTATTACTTACGGTCGCTACCGATAGTAAATAATAGTCATCATAGGCTATAGCCTACAAATTGAAGGAAGCAGGAAAAGTCGGGGCATAATGATTAGAACATTCTAGATAGTCAAAAAGGTACATTTGTGGAGACTCTTTGCCTTGATATCCGAATTTAATCACTGCAAGTTATTAGGCCATACAATTAAAATCCTGCATAATGGCACAGCATTTATTACTTCACATTGGGAAAGAATTAGCCTATAATTACAATCCCCTTATCCAAATGGATTACTAGTTTACCTAGCTCATCATATCAATTTAAAAATTACAGCGCATGGAGAATGACATTATTTCTAACAAAAAAAAATGAAGTAATACTTTTTCCAACTGGCAGGTTAGCGCTACCTTATGGTTTCAAGGTCAGAATACGGCGTATCTATATACGCCTCCGCCACACCTCAATTTCTTTGATCTTCACCCCAAATGCGTGGCTTTCTGGTACTGGCATTTCCACCATGCTTAAGTTCAAGGTCAGAATACGCGTAAAGTAGCCAGGCATGCATTGTGTCTGGATATAGTGTAGATGGATCTGGTCAGTAAAAACATTTCAATGATTATCCCGCCCTCTAAATTCATTGACAGCTGGCACCATTGACCATAATGGTCTTAAAATGAATAAATTCAAACATTTTTTTTGTTTTTAAAGTCTAATCATTTTCATAAAGAGGGACCACGAAATCTGGTCACAATGCAGACAGAAACACATTTTTATGCCAAGTGTAGACGTGGCAAATCTTGATCAGAGATTGGATTATCTTAATCAGACAACAACCACGTGTTAGCACCAGATATAAACAGGACTTTAGCCTGTAACTCCAGTTTAACTGGCCAAACAAGTTAGTAGTAAAACCACAAGGCCTTATTCTAACAACTAATTTCCATCCGTCTCTCCCAGCTGTACATCCAGGCCAGGCTGCAGGCAGGGTGGGCCAGACTCCTGAGACCAACCCTACAGTTCTTCCTAATCGCGGCGTCTGTGTACACCGGACTGTCTCGCGTGTCTGACTACAAACACCACTGGAGCGACGTCCTGGTTGGCCTTATCCAGGGAGTGCTCATGGCCACACTGGTAGTGAGTAACCACGACACCGCTTCATTTGGTTGAAAATAATATTGGTCCATTTTTTACAATGGAAATTGGTTTTGAGCTTTGATAGTTTGCCATCTACCACCCAGAGGTGGTTTCCAAACCTTGTGATCTGTAGCATTAAAGTGGCTTATACAGTGCATTCAGGAACGTATTCAGACCCTTTGTTTTCAAAATTATTTACGTTACAGCCTTATTCTAAAATTGAAAAATAATCAGAATTTAATCCTTCTACACACAATACCCCATAGTGACAAAGTGAAAACAGGTTTTTAGGAAGCACTCCACCAATCAGGCCTTTATGGTAGAGTGGCCAGACGGAAGCCACTCCTCAGTAAAAGGCACGACAGCCCACTTGGAGTTCGCCAAAAGGCACCTAAAGGACTCTCCGACCATGAGGAACAAGATTCTCTGGTCTGATGAAACCAAGATTGAACTCTTTGGCCTGAATGCCAAGCGTCACGTCTGGAGGAAACCTGGCACCATCCCTAAGGTGAAGCATGGTGGTGACAGCCTCATGCTGTGGGGATGTTTTTCAGTAGCATCGACTGGAAGACTAGTCAGGATTGAGGGAAAGATGAACGGAGCAAAGTACAGAAAGATCCTTAATGAAAACCTGCTCCAGAGCATTCAGGACCTCAGATTGGGGCGAAGGTTTACCTTCACACAGGACAACGATCCTCAGCACACAGCCAAGACAACGCAGGAGTGGCTTCGGGACAAGTCTCTGAATGTCCTTGAGTGGCCCAGTCAGAGCCCAGACTTGAACCCGATCTAACATCTCTGGAGAGACCTGAAAATAGCTGTGTAGCAACGCTCCCCATCCAACCTGACAGAGCTTGAGAGGATCTGCAGAGAATGCGAGAAACTCCCCAAATACAGGTGTGCCAAGCTTGTAGCATCATACCCAAGACTTGATGCTGTAATCGCTGCAAAAAAGTACTTCAAAGTACTGAGTAATGTCATTTCAGTTTATTTTTTATACATTTCTAAAAACCTGTTTTTGCTTTATCATTGTGGTGTGTGTAGATTGATGAGGGGGGAAAAAACGATTTAATCTATTTTAGAATAAGCCTATAACATAACAAAATGTGGAAAAAGTAAATGGGTCTGAATACTTTCCGAAGGCACCTAGGAATCTCCCAATGCATAGCATTATGGCCACTGTTTTCCATTTAATCTTTAACTCCTTCCACTTACTCTACCACTCTTTTTCTGCTGCAGGTCTTCTTCGTGTCAGACTTCTTCAAGAAGAAGGTTGAGCCTCAGAAGGAGGATATTCCCCACACCACACTGCAGGAGACACCCACAAACGGAAACCACTACGACAGCAGCCCCAACTAAACTATAAAGGAGAAGAGGAACCATACGGAAACCATACATGGCGTGTAGCCAGTGGGGAAGTGTTTACTGCATGCGCATCATACCACACTAAGGGACGGACCACTGGGGTGGACAGAAAGGCTGTGTAACAAATGGCCCCCTATTCCCTATATAGCATAGCCTATAGGGCTCTGGTCAAAAGTACTGTACTATGTAGGGAAATAGGGTGCCATTTGGAGCGTTGCCAAACCTATGAATGTAACCCTGCTTTGTGCATTTCTGACCTATGACCTGGAGCCTAGCTCCCTATTGGACATTGAGTCACACCCATGTTGCCTTGGCTGGACTGCTACTATCATAGCTTCCTTTGTATTATCATTACTATCCCAACTAGACTAATATAATGTATCTGTACCTGACTATCCCAACTAGACTAATATAATGTATCTGTACCTGACTATCCCAACTAGACTAATATAATGTATCTGTTCCTGACTATCCCAACTAGACTAATAATGTATCTGTACCTGACTATCCCAACTAGACTAATATAATGTATCTGTACCTGACTATCCCAACTAGACTAATATAATGTATCTGTACCTGACTATCCCAACTAGACTAATATAATGTATCTGTACCTGAAGCAACAAAATAGACAAACAAAATACCTTAAATTTTTTTTATCCATCCGTATGTAAAAAAAAAAATCACTACCAACTTTGTTGTTATCATTAAAATTGTGTTAAAACTATGTACAAATGTGTTGCACTTTTTGGAAGGAAAAAAAAGCCATTTCATGCTTATTAACATGAATACAAATAAAATTATAAAAAAACATTGTCTGGATGCTATCATGATGAAATTACACAAACACAATCTTATTCTTACAAAGTTGATGTTTCAGTCACAAAATACAACAAATCACAGATATAGACTGGCAGCAAACACAATATCCCTCTTGATTTTTGTGATACCTATAAGGAAAAACAGAAGAAATACATGAGTATTTGCTTGCTGAAGCCAATGTACACCTACAGACTAAGACTATATTATTAGTCTAATGGGTGCCTCACAACAAACTGGTCCATACAACTCGAGATTTGTTACTGTTTGGGTCCAAAGTTACGCACAAGTTTGTAGTAATTCAGTTTCCAAGTGTCTAGCTGAAACCTAACACAGAACCTAGTGTACGGTATACCCAAGGGTTACCTCCACAGACTGCAGCGGACCCGAGGGTTACCTCCACAGACTGCAGCGGACCCGAGGGTTACCTCCACAGACTGCAGCGGACCCGAGGGTTACCTCCACAGACTGCAGCGGAAGTTTTAGGACCAGTTTGCCAAAAATATGTAAAAAGCCATTTAAAAAGATTCTCAGTTGAGAATGCTTCCTAGTCCAGTAGGCTTAATCTGGGTCTGGGAAGCAGGCTACAAGAGGGCAGTAGGCAGAACAAACTTACCCTCTGCAAACTTGATCTACTAGTTTAGACTATAGTTGAATACTCTGAGCTGTGTGAGGATTGAGTCAGCCAGTGAGCATAACAGATCTTACCATCTGCAAACTTGTTCTCCAGCTCGGTGTTGCCGATGGCCTTGGCTGCCTGACACATCTGACGCAGCAGCTCTTCCAGGCGACGCATACAGCGGATGATACTACCTACAGACAGGGATCAATACACAAACAGACAACTCAGCGCAGGGAGACAGAATAATACTCCCTTTAGACCGAACAAACGGGGTTATACTAAAGACCGACACAACAGGGGCTTTATACTAAAGACCGACACAACAGGGGGGTTTATACTAAAGACCGACACAACAGGGGGGGTTTATACTAAAGACCGACACAACAGGGGGGGGTTTATACTAAAGACCGACACAACAGGGGGGGGTTTATACTAAAGACCGACACAACTGGGGGGTTTATACTAAAGACCGACACAACAGGGGGGTTTATACTAAAGACCGACACAACAGGAGGGGTTTATACTAAAGACCGACAGAACAGGAAGGGTTTATACTAAAGACCGACAGAACAGGGGGGTTTATACTAAAGACCGACACAACAGGGGGGTTTATACTAAAGACCGACACAACAGGGGGGTTTATACTAAAGACCGACAACAGGGGGGTTTATACTAAAGACCGACAGAACAGGGGGGTTTATACTAAAGACCGACAGAACAGGGGGGTTTATACTACAGACCGACACAACAGGGGAGTTTAGGGGGGGTTTATACTAAAGACCGACACAACAGGGGGGTTTAGGGGGGGTTTATACTAAAGACCGACACAACAGGGGGGTTTATACTAAAGACCGACACAACAGGGGGGTTTATACTAAAGACCGACAGAACAGGGGGGTTTATACTAAAGACCGACAGAACAGGGGGGTTTATACTAAAGACCGACACAACAGGGGGGTTTATACTAAAGACCGACACAACAGGGGGGTTTAGGGGGGGTTTATACTAAAGACCGACACAACAGGGGGGTTTATACTAAAGACCGACACAACAGGGGGGTTTATACTAAAGACCGACAGAACAGGGGGGTTTATACTAAAGACCGACAGAACAGGGGGGTTTATACTAAAGACCGACACAACAGGGGGGTTTATACTAAAGACCGACACAACAGGGGGGTTTATACTAAAGACCGACACAACAGGGGGGTTTATACTAAAGACCGACACAACAGGGGGGGTTTATACTAAAGACCGACATAACAGGGGGGGTTTATACTAAAGACCGACATAACATGGGGGGTTTATACTAAAGACCGACACAACAGGGGGGTTTATACTAAAGACCGACACAACAGGGGGGTTTATACTAAAGACCGACACAACAGGGGGGTTTATACTAAAGACCGACAGAACAGGGGGGTTTAGACTAAAGACCGACAGAACAGGGGGGTTTATACTAAAGACCGACACAACAGGGGGGTTTATACTAAAGACCGACACAACAGGGGGTTTATACTAAAGACCGACAGAACAGGGGGGTTTATACTAAAGACCGACACAACAGGGGGGTTTATACTAAAGACCGACACAACAGGGGGGGTTTATACTAAAGACCGACAGAACAGGGGGGGTTTATACTAAAGACCGACAGAACAGGGGGGGTTTATACTAAAGACCGACAGAACAGGGGGGGTTTATACTAAAGACCGACAGAACAGGGGGGTCTATACTAAAGACAGAACACAGACACAGGGCTGAGTCAAATTAACACTGGAGCCACCAGGGCTCAAGGGGAGAGCTGCAGGTAATCATTAAGGGGTTAACTGAACCATGCCGCGGTACCACGAGCACCAACCGCGCCGCCAACCACACCGCGGTACCATGAGCACCAACCACACCAAGGATCCCCCGGTCAGTGACCAGACCCTCACTCACCGAGAGAGAAGAACAATACTCACTCCAACTCTCCATTCCCCCTTAGTAAAATACAACCACAGTTTTCAGCCAAGTTTAGCATGGAAGCCAGAGACAAAATCTCAGAAAGATCTAATAAATTAACATGGATCTTGCTCATGGTAATTAAAAAAGGGAGCTACATATTTTACTGCTCATGTCAGGGTGATGTCCGGAGTGTTCTCACAGTGAGAGACAGAGAGCATTAGGGGGCGATCGGTTTCAGCCATTTCTCATTTTAAATCCTCCACTCTCATGGTGCCTTAAAGGGATACTTCGGGATTTTGGCAATAAAGCCCTTGATCGACTTCCCCAGACCCCAACGAACTCATGGATACCATTTTGTCTCTCTGCGTCCAGTATGAAGGAAGTTAATGGTAGTTTTGCGAGCCAATGCTAACTAGTGTTAGCGCAATAACTGAAAGTCTATGGTATCTACTAGCATGCTAGAAGTTACCAAAGACTTCCAGACATTACACTAATGCTAGTTCGCAACTTCCTTCAAACTGCACACAGAGACATACAAATGGGTATCCCTTTAAAGCTACAATCTGGGATTCGTTTTTCAGCGAAACGGCAGTGCCATCCCTTATTTTGGAATACAGATGGGGGATAGGGATGGGGCTCGGGAAATGCAGGCCTAACCCCTCTCAAATTCATAGACAGTGCCACTCTTGATGTAAGGACAGTCCATTGCCCCCACATGATAGTTCTAAACATTTTGAAGCTATACATTTCAGCCCATTGAAGTTCAGCCAGAGTTGGCTTAAAATCTGTCCTCCTTTGAAGAGTCTCTCCTACTCCAAGCCCCCAACATGGTCCCTCTTTCAGACAAAAACAATTCCTGACAAGATATAATGGACCAAAGCCAAGTCAGAATGCAGAGAAAATGATGTGTTTCAACTGAGTTCTTCACCAGGTCTTTTGGCTCACCTTCAATGACCTACAACATGAAAGATGCCAAAACCAAATACTGTTATTAACAGCTAGTTGTAGACATCGGAAACAGAAAGACCCCACACGGAAACAGAAAGACAACAATTGAAAGCGCTCAGACATCCATTTCATTGACATTGAGGGCAGGCGTTAAGTTACCTTGCACTGACTAAGTTTGATAAGATCACCTGCTAAATTACTAAAATGCATGTATAATTTACCTTCAAAGATGTCTGACGTCCTGTATAACAACATTTAGAAAGAGCTGTCCATTTCATAGTTCTGTACAGGTATTAGGGCGACAGGTGTTGGTGGGGTAGTTACCTTCAAAGACGTCAGTCATCTTGCAGATCTGAGCGAAGGTGGATCCGTTAGCCCAGGTGTAGACCACGTCCATCAGGTGAGGCCTGAACTTGTCCAGGTAGGTCTCCTCATCCACCTCCAGTTTAGCCTCTGCAGACACCTTGGCAATGCGCTTGGCACACTCCTGACAACCACAACAGACAGTTCAAGAAAACAGACATTGGATAATAAATAACATGCTCGAGCTCAGAATAATCATCTAAGTAGTTTGGGTGCTGAATCCTTGTAAATAGAAAATGAAATGGACAGGAAATGTATCATTCTTTTAAGCTTTATTTGTAGTTTTCTGTTCATCTCAAGCAGCCATTCACATGAAGGCAAACACTCAGGCAGGGAGACCCAAATCTTTTATCTTTCACCAAACATCTAGATTGTAGACATTGGACCTAGCTGGCTTTGCAGAATGTGCCAAGTCTCAGCAGACAGAAATAGCATTAAGTCAATAGAATAGGTAAACTGGTTGGCTGCCAAGTCTCACATAGATTGCAGTCTAGTTAAACAGCAATGCTTTGGTTTAACATGAACTACGTATAACAAACTACACACCTGAAAAGCAGACTAAACCAGGTCTGGGGTGTATCACAAAGCAGCATCACCAAGTATCCAGTTTGCAACCATGCCCATTGCAATGCTATATTTGAAGTTCATTATTTTATTTATTGAACCTTTATCTAGGCAAGTCAGTTAAGAACAAATTCTTATTTACAATGACGGCCTAGGAACAGTGGGTTAACTGCCTTGTTCAGGGGCAGAACGACAGATTTTGACCTTGTCAGCTCGGGGATTCGATTTAGCAACCTCTCAGTTACTGGCACCACTAGGCTACCTAAAGTTATTTAATAATATTTAGAAAAGCCAGCTGCTAAACTCATTGGCTGTGTCCCAAATACTCTACTTTTAACCAGGGACACACATTGATCCTGCTTTGTAACCTAGGCTAACCCCCTGGACAGCTCCTATTCCGCAGCGTCATGTGGAATGTTTACCTGCATCTGTCTCAGTGGTCCAGCCAGCTGCTCTGTCAGCTTGGGCATCTCATTCGCCTGAGGGAAGGAAGAGAACACAAACATGATGTTAGTCTAAAATTTTGGACACACTGCGACCACCTGCTGTGTGTCGAAGAGCAGAGGCTGTTGTCGCAAATTCAACATGAAGAATAGTTGGAAAATCAACAGAAAATGTCAGCTGATGTTGTGGTCCAGGGCACTCGGTAGCAGGATAATTGATCGGTCTCTGCTCCAGTACTACTAAGTGTCAATAAAACATTACTGCCGTCTGTTGGTTATTGATTTAAGAAACATGCCGAGTGACCCACTTCAGTAATGGGACGAAGCACTCAGACTGCAGAGCATCTCGCTTTACTGTGTCGGCTAAATGTTTCTTCTCTAAAGGATACGGATGACCTTAACAGATCTCAAACTATAAAAGGTTACAATATTTTGTCCTATGCTTCAAATTGGGATGTCCTTTGTTAGCCTGACTAATGATCGGGCGTTCCGCTGGCGTCCATTGTCCTGACACTGGACGACAGCGGCATGTGAATGTCACAGAGACTATCTGCTGACAGACAACAGAGGGACGAGAGACGGAGACTTGCAGGCAGTAGATATGACATATAGAACACTATAGAAGACTAAATTGCAATGTAGACTCGTACTACACCGGTTCGGATGTGGTAGGGCTTGCAAACCATTACAGACTACAAAGGAAAGCACAGCCGAGAGCTGCCCAGTGACACGAGCCTACCAGACGAGCTAAACTACTTCTATGCTCGCTTCGAGGCAAATAACACTGAAACATGCATGAGATGCACCAGCTGTTCCAGAAGACTGTGATCACGCTCTCCGCAGCCGATGTAAGACCTTTAAACAGGTCAACATTCACAAGGCCGCAGGGCCAGACGGATTACCAGGACGTGTGCTCCAGGCAGGTGCTGACCAACTGGCAAGTGTCTTCACTGACATTTTCAACCTCTCCCTGTCCGAGTCTGTAATACCAAGATGTTTAAAGCAGACCATCATAGTGCCTGTGCCCAAGAACATGAAGGTAACCTGCCTAAATGACTACCGAGACATAGCACTCACGTCTGTAGCCATGAAGTGCTTTGAAAGGCTGGTCATGGCTCACATCAACACCATTATTCCAGAAGCCCTAGACCCACTCCAATTTGCTTACCTCCCCAACAGATCCACAGATGATGCAATCTCTATTGCACTCCACACTGCCCTTTCCCACCTGGACAAAAGTAATACCTATGTGAGAATGCTATTGATTGACTACAGCTCAGCGTTCAACACCATAGTGCCCTCAAAGCTCATCAATAAGCTAAGGACCCTGGGACTAAACACCTCCCTCTGCAACTGGATCATGTACTGCCTGACGGGCCGCCACCAGGTGGTAAGGGTAGGTAACAACACATCCGCCACGCTAATCCTCAACACAGAGGCCCCTCAGGGGTGCGTGCTCAGTCCCCTCCTGTACTCCCTGTTTACTCATGACTGCACGGCGAGGCACGACTAACACCATCATCAAGTTTGCCGATGACACAACAGCCTGATCACCGACAACGACAAGACAGCCTATAGGGAGGTGGTCAGAGACCTGGCCGTGTGGTGCCAGGGCAACAACCTCTCCCTTAACGTGATCAAGACAAAGGAGATGATGGACTACAGGAAAAAGAAGACAGAGCACGCCCCCATTCTCATAGACAGGGCTGCAGTGGAGCAGGTTGAGAGATTCAAGTTCCTTGGTGTTGTTGGATTCTGGGTGAAACCTTGAACATTGTTATACTCAGAAGTATAGGAGCATTAGATACAAAAGAGACATGAGGGGTGCCATAATGAGTGCAGGGAACACAATTGCATGTGGCAGTACTGAGAAACCGGTGAAGGCTCATATCACTTGCTGTCCGATGTTTAACACCATGTTTAACAGTGAGGGC
The DNA here is from genome assembly GCF_901001165.1 of Salmo trutta. NCBI lineage: Eukaryota > Metazoa > Chordata > Actinopteri > Salmoniformes > Salmonidae > Salmo > Salmo trutta. Next base: position 55,288,076 of record NC_042971.1, read on the forward strand.
ATGGCAGGGAAGCTAACAAACTGCACTTTGTCCAATAAAAAGACAATATTATTAGGGTGATAAATAAAAGGCAGTTGCTCCATGCAGGACACAAGAGAACCCTCTACTGGAGCGAAAAGCTTACAAAAAACATACAAATCATTAAAATCCAGACAGAAAATATTTACACAAGAAGCAACCTAATATCACACAGTCAAACTCTGTCATTTAGTAAGTTCACCATTCTGCCATTCTCACTGTTAAGCTCCCTGCTTAGCAATAATGATGCAATGTTTAGCAATAAGGAGGAGACTCTATCCAAAGTGGGGTATGAATACTACCACGGGGGAAGCCATGTCTGTGTCTGAATTACAGTTGTATCGACCCTCTGGGAATATTTTAACTTGGTTAATCTTTTCTAGTGTCTGTTGAATTATTTAAAAAAGTAGAACCTAACAGTGTCCACATCAACAAACTAACATGGTCCAAGCACACCAAGACAGTCGTGAAGAGTGCACGACAAAACCTATCCCCCTCAGGAGAAAAGATTTGGCATGGGTCCTTAGATCCTCAAAAGGTTCTACAGCTGCACCATCCAGAACATCCTGACTGGTTGAATCACTGCCTGGTATGGCAACTGCTCGGCCTCCGCCTGCAAGGAACAACAGAGGGTAGTGCGAACGGCCCAGTACATCACTGTAGTGCGAACGGCCACAGTACATGGGGCCAAGCTCCCTGCCATCCAGGACCTCTATACCAGGCAGTCATAGACTGTTCTCTCTGCTACTGCACGGCAAGTGGTACCGGAGTGCCAAGTCTAGGTCCAATAAGCTTCTAAACAGCTTCTACCCCCAAGCCATAAGACTCCTGACCGTCTAATCAAATGGCTACCCAGACTATATGCATTGCTGCCCCCCCCCCCCCTTTACACCGCTGCTACTCTCTGTTGCTGTCATCTATGCATAGTCACTTTAATAACTCTACCTACATGTACATATTACCTCAAATAACCAGTGCCCCCACACATTGACTCTGTACTGGTACCCCCCTGTATATAGCCTCGCTATTGTTATTTTACTGCTGCTCTTTAATTACTTGTTAATTTTATTTTTTATTCTTATCCGTATTTAAAAATATATTTTTAACTGCATTGTCAGTTAGGGGCTCGTAAGTATACATTTCACTAAGGTCTACACCTGCTGTATTCGGCGAATGTGACTAATACAATTTGATTAGACAGATATATGATACACAAACACATGGAGCTGGACCCTTAATGTAGTGTTACATGATGATACACACACACACACCACTAGACCTTTCCTCAAGACTACACCTGTACTGTCGTTACACTATGATACACAAACATATAGAGATAGCTAGACCCTTATGCCATGCATTTCACACCCCAGCACCAGGTTGGAACAGCCCCTAACTGAAGGCTGCAATAATGGCTCTGCATCTCCCTGCTTACAGAGGGGGGGGGGGAAACGTGCCAGAGACCTACTAAAGTCTACTTTTAACAGTTTGACTTCCCGCTGCCTGGATTGAGTGGAATTTGTTATTGGGGAGGTCTGAAATTGAGCTAGACAAGACAAAATGTTTTCAAAATGTTTTCAATGCCCCAAGAGGATGTACTGGAGATCTAATCTTAAATCCAAGAGATAAGGTCACTAGGCTACTGTAAGGTAATAGGTTAGTGTGCTTTTGTTGATGTATGTATGTATGTATGTATGTATGTATGTATGTATGTATGTATGTATGTATGTATGTATGTATGTATGTATGTATGTATGTATGAGGTGGCGTGATGGCATGGAGAAAGGAGGATGTTTATCTGGCCAAAAGTGTTTTATCTGATTGGGTAGGAAATGGTGTGCATCTGAGTGTGTGTCTTACATTCTCCTGGAAGACGAAGACACTGAGCAGAGCAGTAACCTGTTCTGCAGTCAGATCGTTGAACAGACCGTTGAACACCATCTCAGTCAGCAGCAGCTCATCAGCACTGGATCAAACAGAACACAGCTCTAAGATCAGTCACATTGTCAATACGTTTGTTGTTTGTTTTTTTACAGCATGTTAATATACACCGAACAAAAATATAAATGCAACATGTAAAGTGTTGGTCCCATGTTTCATGAGCTGAAATAAAAGATCCCAGAAGAGTTTCATACGCACCTATTTCTCAATTTTTGCCACAATTTTGTTCACATCCCTGTTATTGAGCATTTCTCCTTGCAAAGATAATCCATCCACTTGACAAGTGTGGCATATCAAGAAGATTATTAAACAGCACGATCAATTCACAGGTGCACCTTGTACTGGGGACAATAAAACACCACTCAAAAATTAGCAGATTTGTCATACAACACAATGCCACGGATGCCTCAAATTGAGGGAGCCCGCAATTTGCATGCTGACTACAGGAATGTCCACCAGAGCTGTTGCCAGATTATTGAATGTTAATTTCTCTACCATAAGCCACCTCCAATGTCGTTTTATAGGATTTGGTAGTACGTCCAACCGGCCTCACAACCGCAGACCACGTGTAACCACGTCAGATCCTCCACATCTGGCTTCTTCACCTGTGGGATTGTCTGAGACCAGCAACCTGGACAACTGATAAAACTCAAAGTTTGCACAAGAAGGATTTCTGCACAAATTCTAAAAAGAACTGTCTCAGGGAAGCTCATCTGCATGCTCGTCTTCCTCACCAGGGTCTTGACCGGACTGCAGTTTGATGTCATAACAGTGGGCCTTCGCGGGCACTGGCACGCTGGAGAAATGGGCTCTTCAAGGATGAATCCTGGTTTCAACTGTATTGGGCAGACCGCGTGTATGGCATCATGTGGGCGAGCAGTTCACTGATGTCAATGTTGTGAACTGAGTGCCCCATGGAGGCGGTGGGGTTATGGCATAAACTACGGACAATGAACAGAATTGCATTTTATCGATGGCAATTTGAATGCACAGAGATACCGTGACGAGATCCTGAGACCCATTGTCGTGCAATTCATCCGATGCCATCACCTCATGTTTCATTATAATGCCCCATGTCGCAAGGATTTGTACACAATTCCTGGAAGCTCAAAATGTCCCAGTTCTTCCATGGCTGCATAGTCACTATACATGTCACTCAGAGCATGTTTGGGATGCTCTGGATCGACAACGTATTCCAGTTCCCGTCAATATCCTGTTACTTCGCACAGGCATTGAAAAGGAGTTGGACAACATTCCACAGGCCACAATCAACAGCCTGATCAACTCTATGCAAACAAGATGTGTCGCGCTGCATGATGCAAATAGCGGTCACACTAGACACTGACTGGTTTTCTGATCCACGCCCCTATTTTGTATATCTGCATATCTGTATTCCCAGTAGGGCTGACTCCAATTATTCAGCATGTTGATTGTTTGGTCGACCTAGATTTGTTTTAGTCAAGCAGTAAATATATAAATGGCACACGAGACACCTGGCTTATTCGCACCCACCTCAGTCAACTAATCCATTGCGGAGGCCGCGGGGGCGCCCTTTCCCACCAATTTTGCAAATTCATTGTGTGAATTGTTTGCATTTTATTGTTAGTGACTATCAATTCCCCATTACATATATCACCAGTAGTACATTTACCGTTAATTCCTAAATCAACAATGTTTGTTTGGTTACGGTAATGTCTGTTAATGCATTCAATGTATTATTCCAATCTTTTAACGTTCTCATTGTCGGAGTGGACACAGGCTGTGCACTCTGCAAACAACATGATACACTTCGAGAAACTATTTTTGGTTTATTTCATTCCATTTACGAGTTTTAGTAATTGTCTGGTGTTTGGATCACTCCTGTCAATGTTGAGTAAGGACACGCACATGATTAAGCAACCCAAAACAACGGCGCCGCAGACGGAGCGGTCTTCTGGTCAGGCTCCGTAGACGGGCACGTTGCTCACCGCTCCCGAGTACACTACTCTCCAATGTCCAGTCTCTTGACAACAAGGTAGACGAAATATGAGCAAGAGAGTGTAACATTCTTTGTTTCACGGAAACATGGCTCACTCGGGATACGTTATCAGAGTCGGTACAGCCACCCGGTTTCTTCACGCATTGCGCCGACAGAAACAAACATCTCTCTGGTAAGAAGAAGGGCGGAGGTGTATGCCTTATGATTAACGAGTCGTGGTGTGATCATAACAACATACAGGAACTCAAGTCCATTTGTTCACCTGACCAAGAATTCCTTACTATCAAATGCCGACCGCATTATCTACCAAGAGAATTCTCTTCGATTATAATCACAGTCGTGTATATCCCCCCCAAGCAGACACCTCGACGGCCCTGAAAGAACTTCATTGTACTCTGTGTGTAAACTGGAACCACATATCCTAAGGCTGCATTTATTGTAGCTAGGGATTTTAACAAAGCTAATCTGAAAACAAGGCTCCCTAAATTTTATCAGCATATCAATCGCGCGACCCGGGCTGGCAAAACTCTGGATCACTGCTACACTAATTTCCGCCACGCATACAAAGCCCTCCCTCGCCCTCCTTTCGGCAAATCTGACCACGACTCCATTTTGTTGCTCCCAGCCTATAGACAGAAACTAAAAAGAGGAAATGCACGTGCTCAGGTCTGTTCAACGATGGTCCGACCAATCTGATTCCACGCTTCAAGATTGCTTTGATCACGTGGACTGGGACATGTTCCGGATAGCCTCAGACAACAACATTGATGTATACGCTGATTCGGTGAGCGACTTTATTAGCAAGTGCATCGGTGATGTGGTACCCACGGTGACGAACCACTGCTTTTAATCATGGCAAGGCAACCGGGAATATGACCGAATTCAAACAGTGTAGCTATTCCCGCCGCAAGGCAATCAAACAAGCTAAGCGTCAGTATAGAGACAAAGTAGAGACGCAATTCAACGGCTCAGACACGAAATGTATGTGGCAGTGTCTACAGTCAATCACGGACTATAATTAGAAAACCATCCCCGTCGCGGACACCGATGTCTTGCTCCCAGACAAACTAAAGATCGTCTTTACTCGCTTTGAGGACAATACAGTACCAAAACCTGCGGGCTTTCCTTCACTGCAGCCAACGTGAGTAAAACATTTAAACATCCCTAGCCACGTCCTCAGAGCATGCGCAGACCAGCTGGCTGGTGTGTTTACGGACATATTCAATCAATCCCTATCCCAGTCTGCTGTTCCCACATGCTTCAAGAGAGCCACCATTGTTCCTGTTCCCAAGAAAGCTAAGGTAACCGAACTAAAGGACTACCGCCCCATAGCACTCACTTCCGTCATCATGAAGTGCTTTGAGAGACTAGTCAAGGATCGTATCACCTCCACCCTACCTGACACACTAGACCCACTCCAATTTGCTTACCGCCCCAATATGTCCACAGACAACGCAATCGCAATCACACTGCCCTAACCAATCTGGACAAGAGGAATACCTACGTAAGAATGCTGTTCATCGATTACAGCTCAGCATTCAACACCATAGTACCCTCCAAACTTGTCATAAAGCTTGAGACCCTGGGTCTCAACCCCGCCCTGTGCAACTAGGTCCTGGACTTCCTGACGGGCCGTCCCCAGGTGGTGAGCGTAGGAAACAACATCTCCACCCCGCTGATCCTCAACACCGGGGCCCCACAAGGGTGCGTTCTAAGCCCTCTCCTGTACTCCCTGTTCACCCACAACTGTGTGGCCATGCACGCATCGTTTGTCATGTTTCTACGAACTGTAATATAACTTTTGACTTTTCGTCTGAACTTACTGCGCGAGCACAGTGCATTTGGATTACTCGACTGAACGCGCAAACAAAAAGGAGGTATTTGGACAGAAATATGGACTTTATCGAAACAAAACAAACATTTACTGTGGAACTGGGATTTCTGGGAGTGCATTCCGATGAAGATCATCAAAGGTAAGTGAATATTTATAATGCTATTTGTGACTTCTGTTGACTCCAAAATGGCGGCTATTTGTATGGCTTGTTTTGATGTCTGAGCGCTGTACTCAGATTGCAAAGTTTGCTTTTGCCGTAAAGCTTTTTTGAAATCTGACACAGCGGTTGCATTAAGAAGAAGTTTATCTATAATTCTGTGCATAACACTTGTATCTTTTATCAAAGTTTATGATGAGTATTTCTGTAAATTGATATGCTCATTCACTGGAAGTTTGAGGCAAAACATTTCTGAACATTAAACGCCAATGTAAATTGGGGTTTTTGGATATAAATATGGACTTTATCGAGCAAAACATACATGTATTGTGTAACATCAAGTCCTATGAGTGCCATCTGATGAAGATCCAAGGTTAGTAATTCATTTTAGCTGTATTTTCCAAGCAAGATTTTCCTTGCTTGGAAAATGGCTGTGTGGTTTTTCTTGTCTAGGTGCTGTCCTAACATAATCTAATGCTATGCTTTCGCCGTAAAGCCTTTTTGAAATCGGACACTGTTGTTGGATTAACAAGAAGATTATCTTTAAAATGGTGTATAATACTTGTATGTGTGAGAAATTTGAATTCTGAGATTTTTGTTGTTTTGAATTTGGCGCTCTGCTATTTCACTGGCTGTTGGGCGAGGGGGGATGCTACCGTCCCACATACCCTAGAGAGGTTAAAACAAATAGGGTGTTACATATACAAATATACGTTTTACAAATAAACGTTTTAATTTTGACCAATCAATTGGTCGAAAGAACAGACGACTTTCGGGGACAGCCCTAATTCCCAGTAATGTGAAATCCAAAGATCAGGGCCTAATGAATTCATTTAAATTGACTGATTTTCTTGAATGAACTAACTCAGTAAAATCTTTGAAATTGTTGCATTTATATTTTTGTTCAATGTACATAACTGTTCTAAGTTGAACACCTCTGTTCACAGCAGCTCATCAGCACTGGATCATACACAGCAATAACACAGGTATCAGATCTGTCACAGTATTGTTACAGAGAGATTCAATAGCAAGGTAATATACACACTGTTCTAGGATCAATCATAGTATTATTACAGAGAAGGGTTTAATACAGCCTTAAACAGAATTATAACATAACCTTGCTTTTAAACAGGTTACATGATAAGATTGGGCTCAGTACATCTGCTATTGTCTGGTTTTAGATTAGAACTACCAAAGATCGACATGTATCCATGTGGATGGGATTAAATCTGACTGGTACAGGTTTTATTCTATGTCCTGTGCTTTTCACCATTATCAAAATGCAAACTTTGAGGTAAAGCGTTACTGCTGCAGATGTTCTTTTCCTTACCTGCTGATCTCACAGGCCACTCTGCCCTTCATCTCGATGACATCAGAGGAAGTAGCGAACCCCAGACGCCTCAGGACACGCTTCCTGCACTTCAGCTCGTCCATCTGCAGGACGGTCCTAGCCTTTTTCAGCTCTCGCTTGGCCCCTTTAATGTCCCCTGCAATCTGACAGAGACACACAGGATAACATAACACTGCCTAAAACATCACCCTCTAGTAAGGGTAAAGAAAATAGTCTCTGTGGATTAAAAAGGGGTTTAGGCATTTTAAATGTTCAATTACCCTGATGGTCTAGCTTTGATTTTGGTGATTGTTAGCGCACAAAAGATATCATTATACAAAATAAACACACACGTTCAAAAATTTGGGGTCACTTAAAACGTCCTTGTTTTTGAAAGAAAAGCTAATATTTTGTCCATTAAAATCACATCAAATTGATCAGAAATACAGTGTAGACTGTTAATGTTGTAAATGACTATTGTAGCTGGAAATGGCAGATTTTTTATGGATTATCTGCTTAGGTGTACAGGGGCCCATTATCACTCCTGTGTTCCAATGGCACGTTGTGTTGACTAATCCAAGTTTATCATTTTAAAAGGCTAATTGATCATTAGAAAACCCTTTTGCAATTATGTTAGCACAGCTGAAAACTGTTGTGCTGATTAAATAAGCAATAAAACTGGCCTTCTTTAGACTAGTTGAGTATCTGGAGCATCAGCATTTGTGGGTTCGAGGATTTTTTTTCTTGACTATATTTCCTATTCATCATTTTGCAACTCATATTTTCATAGAAAACAAGGACATTTCTAAGCATATCACCATTATCTTTCCTACATACTTTATATCTGGTTTTAGTTTTACATTCTGAAAATGTATTTTAAATTCGTATATATATAAAATAATATATAGTTTGGACATAGGCATCCAAAATATATGCTTAGGCGGCCCACCCAAGTGCTTCTCAGTGCAAACAATCCTTTAAATGTACTATTTTAATCCTAAATCAAATGTTTCAATTGTAATGTAAATAGTCCAGTGGCCATTTGATTAATTGTTCAGCAGTCTTATGGCTTGGGGGTAGGAGCAAGATATTACAGTTACAGATAGTCTCGTACAGAGCTAATCCAGTTTATTCTCCAGCGATTGCACGTTGGCCAATAGAACGGACGGTAGAGGTGGGTTAACCACTTGCCACCCCCATCTCCCCCCTCTGTACCCGTCTTTTCTTCACGCGAATGATGGGGATTTGGGCTTGGTCTCGGAGAAACCGTATTCATTCGCGTCGGACTCATTAAAGAGAAAATCTTCGTCCAGTTCGAGGTGAGTAATCGCTGTTCTGATATCCAGAAGCTCTTTATAGGAGCCTGTAACACGGCAGCCATCCCCTTGCATGACTGAAGCTGCAAACTTAGGGATGAAATCCAATCAGATCTCAGCCCAGTCGAAACTGACACAGCTGAGACCAACAGTGTTGGTTAACCGTCCCGCTCTGTCTTACAGGCCAGTTTGTTCCTCCCCGCCACACACCTCATGTAACGGTCCCTGCTTAAGACCATTATCCAATTACAAGCTCACCCAACACCACTAGAACATGCTGCGGGGAGAGATTGACAACACCGGTGCTAGGCTACCTCCCGGTCCAGTGTTAGACCACCACCAGTACCATCTAGCTCTCCATCATCACAGCTCTAGGCAACCCACTAAGTCAGAGGATATTTATTTTACACATTAACTCATATTGTAAAGCTGATTAGCAGATACTTAGGCATAACCCTACACACTTATACTGTACTGTGTCTTGAAGCCTAAGTCAATTACAACAAATGCACTAGAAATTGAATTTAACCAGCTTTGTGTTTCTAGTGAAAGTGTCTGTCTACCTGCCTGCCGGTCTGTATGCATGTCTGTCCTGCTGTGGCAGGCTTTGGACAAGATGTTATGCAGGCCGATCCTTTGTGGAGTGGCACAGTCCCAGAAGCCAAGCAGAGGGTTGAGATTTTATTTAGATTTTATTTTTTACGAGCCAGTGTTTATTTTATTTTTATTTTATTTCACCAGGTAGACCAGTTGAGAACAAGTTCTCATTTACAACTGCGACCTGGCCCAGATAAAGCAAAGTATGGCGACAAAAACAACAGAGTTACACATGGGACAAACAAACGTACAGTCAATAACACAATAGAAAAATCTATGTACAGGTTATATCCTGCCTGTTTGGCACTGTCTGGTGGTATCGTCGGCCACAGTGTCTCCCGACCCCTCCTGTCTCAGCCTCCAGTATTTATGCTGCCGTAGTTTGTGTCGGGGGGCTAGGGTCAGTCTGTTATATCTGGAGAATTTCTTCTGTCTTATCCGGTGTCCTGTGTGAATTTAAGTATGCCCTCTCTAAATTCTCTTTCTTTCGCTGAGATCCTGGTTGAAGACAGCAGAGGTGTATTTAGAGGGCAAGTTGGTCAGGATGATATCTATGAGGGTGCCCATGGTTACGGATTTAGGGTTGTACCTGGTAGGTTCCTTGATAATTTGTGTGAGATTGAGGGCATCTAGCTTAGATTGTAGGACTGTCGGTGTGTTAAGCATATCCCAGTTTAGGTCACCTAACAGTGCGGGGCTGGGGGCTCTACAGTGAAATAAAAGAATAACTAACCGAAACAGCAGTAGACAAGGCATATTGACATTAGGGAGAGGCATGTGTAGCCGAGTGATCATAGGGTCCAATGAGCAGCAATAAGTTAGTCAGGGAGCCGTTCGGTAGTCGCTACTACACTAGGCGAGCTGGAGACACGGCGATTGAGAAAGCTAGCGGGCCAGGGCTAGCAGATGGGTCTTCGGCGACATCGCAATGGAAAAGCCTGTTGAAACCACCTCGGGCCAATACGTCGGCAGACCAGTCGTGATGGATCGGCGGGGCTCCGTGTCGGCAATAAAGGGTCCAGGCCAATTGGCAAAAGAGGTATTGTAGCCCAAGAATTAGCTGGTAGACCTTTTCGGCTAGCCGGGAGATGGGCCTAGCTGGTGCTTGCTTCGGGACAGAGGCGTTAGCCAGCAGTAGCCACTCGGTTGCAACTAGCTGCGATGATCCGGTGTAATGGTCCAGAGCTTGCGGCAGGAATGTGGTAGAGAAAAAGCAGTCCGATATGCTCTGGGTTGATATCGCGCTGTGCAGACTGGCAGGTATTGACCGAGCTGAAGCTGGCTGGTGTCCGAGTTAACGGTGAAGACCGCTAGCAGTGGCTAACTGACAACTAGCTAGTAGCTAGTTAGCTGGCTAGCTTCTGATGTGGGTTCCGGGTCTAAAGTATAAAAATAGCAGATCCGTACCACATTGGGTGAGGCGGCTTGCAGGAAAGTATATTCAGTCCGTAGATGGAAAGTGAGATTAGAATATATACGATAAAAACAAGGAAAACGACTATTTACACGGGACAAGACAAAACACATGTCCGACTGCTACTCCATCTTGGATTATTATGGGTGTAATTCTCAAGTCATGCCAAATCAAACACAGTGTGTTTGTAATCTGGTTTATAGGGCTTTGTCCCTCCCCATGCACAGATATGTAATATATCTCACACACATCGATTGCGCAGAGGTCACAAAGGTCATGACCTAGGCCAGTTGTAGGTGCAGGGCCCGTTTCACACTACAGAGCTAACTTAAACCAAGCCGAGCTGTACTTTACCGGCCTGGCTACACATTCACCATATGTGCTGGAATTGAATTGGGAAAAAGGACAGTGTGGAATGGAAAATATAATAACCATGCCAGCAAAGTGGGACTACAGCTGGGACTTAACACTAATGCTTTCACAGGCACCTGGCCGCAAAACTAAATTCATTTTCCTCCTTTCTTTGAAATCTCCTCCGCATTTCAAAGCTAGCCAATTAAAAAGACAAATAATTGGCACACAACCTTCACCACAGTGTTCTCCACTCAATATATGTTTTATTCGGTGTATTGCAAAAAAAAAAAGGTTCAATATAATAAGTAATACATTTGAGTTCTTACTGATTTTTTTTGTGGTAAAGACTGACTTCAAAGAGACCACATTCAAGTCCTCCATCCCCCACTTAGTCTGACTGCTGCTCTCTGGCTCCACAACAAACCCCCGGCCGGCCATCTAGAGGTGGGAATACCCAGCCAGCCTACAAGTAGATGGTGCTTTACAGACTTGGGACCAGCGGCACAATCTTGTGTAGTGGGTGTGTTGTTTTTTTACATTTTAGTCATTTTAGCAGACGCTCTTATCCAGAGCGACTTACAGTAGCGAATGCATACATTTCAATTCATGCATTTTTTATTTTTTTTATTTTTCTGTACTGGCCCCCCGTGGGAATCGAACCCACAACCCTGGCGTTGCAAACACCATGCTGGCATTGCAAACACCATGCTCTACCAACTGAGCCACAGGGAAGACTAGGGAAGACACCTGTTGTAAGTCCAGTCATTGTAAATAATGTCATTTTTTACTTTGTGGTGTGTACACTTATGACATTAGATCAGTGTTGGCTGCTAACTTGGCCCTTCTTAAATATTTCACCTGTGTTTGGAGACTTTGGGTCTCCTGTTAGTACATTTAATGCAGGGAAGCTTATAATTCATAATGTATGACATTCCTGGGAGTGCGTAAACTTGTATTTTTTATCAGCATAGCATTTTTGTATGTGTTCTATAGTTATGTTCTTGAAAATGTATCAATTTACCAATTCAGCCACTTGGGAACATTTGGGCAAATCGTGATGGACACCTGGGTGACTTCATTCTAAATGTCATGTAGCTTGCTCATTGTTCAAGTATTCAGTTTGAAACTTTGCGCACACTGTTGCCCTCTTGTGGACACCATCTAAATTACATCCAGCTTCAAGGCTAGATGTGTGACCTTTCTCTTGCATTTCAGAGACGGTACAACAAAAATAGGTTGTTTTTTTTCTTTGTATTTTCTTTTACCAGATCTATTGTGTTATATTCTCCTACATTCATTTCACATTTACACAAACTTCAAAGTGTTTCCTTTCAAATGGTACCAAGAATATGCATATCCTTGCTTCAGGTCCTGAGCTACAGGCAGTTAAGTTTGGGTACGTCATTTAAGACAAAATTTGAAAAGAAAACACGGCTGATCCCTAACAAGTTAATTTCTTGAGGATTGGTCATGTATGCCTATTTTAGCGCATTTTTTGTTTTTGGTACATATAAGTGTCTTATATCGGCTAAAAGCTTAAATTCTGTTAATCTTGTTAATCTAATCTTCTTGTTAATCTGCATTGTCCTATTTACAGTAGCTATTACTGTGAAAAATGCCATGCTATTGTTTGAGGAGAGCACAAAACAAAACACTTCACCACGACAGGTTGGATACATTCACATCTAAGGTGAAATATGTACTTACATTCTGAAATCTTGCTCTGATTTGTCATCCTAAGGGTCCCAGAAATAACGTGTCGTTATCATATACTATAAAGGTCCATATAGCATTCACGATCGATTTTGTATTTCCACCCGTTCAACTTGCAAAGAAAGGAATCTGTGAAAATCTAACACTAAACGTTGTTCCAACCAGTCAAATTACGTTCGTATTTATTAATCAGACACCCTAAAATGTAACCAGACTTCACTATATCATTCGGCATTTAGTATATCCAACAGGACACCAATTTTATTAAGGGTTGACACGGGCGGTGTTCACTTGATTGACTAACTTTGTCAAATGAGCACCAATCGTGTTCAAACCAAGCTAGCTACATGGCAATGAGCTGGGCTTTATGAGAGTATGTGGAAACCCAGTATCCGTCGCACAATCATCCAGCAAACCTTGCGCGCCAGGAGGCTAGTTCCTCTTGGACATACATGCAAAAATATGGCGAAGCGCGTTACGCATACCTGTGAGTTATGAAAGTTATGAAAACTAAGTGTTTTGCAAATGTTGAACTTACAATATGGCTACTAACATTGGAAAAGCTAAATCAACGTCCAAGTATACAGATTTTGGACAATAGTCTTGAAGAAAAATGTAATAAACAGCTAAATGAGAGGATGCTAACGTTAGACTGGTAAGTGAAATATATTCTTTATAGTCCTTATATTCTTTTATATTGCATCACATCAGGCGGTGATTGGGAGTCCCATAGGGAGGCGTTGTCCGGGTTTGGCGTCATTGTAAATAAGAATTTGTACTGACTTGCCTAGTTAAATAAAGGTCAATTAAAAAGATGAACAGTTGTTTGGTGCTGAATGTTCTGCCAAAATGTGAGTAAGTGAATGAGAGCCAGATCCAATATTATTTTCCTCTGATACTCATCCTGTGCTTGATTATGTCAGTACATTACCGACAGAACGTTGTATGGTCCCCTGCCACACACACTGTGGTCCTACAGGATATGAACCAACCAACCATTCAAAATAACACCCCCCCCACCCATCCTCACCAGGGCTTTCTTCTCGCAGAGGGAGTAGACAGCCTCCAGGCTGGGGTCAGAGTGCATGGGGTGGGAGTACATCCTGTGTTCAAACGCCTCCACCTTCTGGATGATCTTCTTCAGGCCTGGGTCCTTGATGCCCATGTCATCAATGGGGTCCAGCAGGGGAACTCCGTCTGGGAAGCGCTTCTGCACCTCCTGTGTGGTGGAGAAGGGACCAGAGAATGAAGCATAAGAACAGCTTTAATGAAAGTAGAATATATATAACCGTCTCCAATGTCCCAGCCTGTTTTCGTGAAATAAACTGATTTCTGAGTAGCTTGAGCAATAGTGTTAATGGTTGAGAAAGGCAATGATGAACACAAGGCTGTCTCTCACCTGTATGGATTTCAGCATGCTCTGTCTGTTGTCATAAGGCCAGAGGTCTTTGGGGATGTAGAGACGGACTGAACTGATAGAGGTCAGGAGGCGGAGCATCACAGGAACCACCTGATCGCAAACACAAATACTATATTATTTTATGTATACAGTTCATCTCTAAATATATTAGTATCTATTTAGTATGCAACATGGTAGCCATCATCGACTGTAGCAGGAGATCCTGAACACTTAATGGGGGTTTTAAACACAAATACAGCACTAAAATGTAATCCTGACTGCTGCCATGTCTACAAGTCTGTGGGATCTTTATCTTGGCACAGACTGAAGAACACCTGATTCAACTTATCAACCTTTCCAGTTAAAATCAAATATGTTCCCCTAGCCTGTACTTCTAGTTAATGCAGCATAACGCATTTAGCAGGAGCCAGCCCAGAGAGCAGGACCAGGGAGCGTTTCAGCTGGATTTTATGGGCTCCTCAGAGATAATGAGACAAGATGCAGCCAGGCAGCTGAAGTAATCTTGATCTAGACACAGAGCTCAGGCGTTTAGGACTGGTTGGCAGAACTAAATAACACAAGACACTGGGACTCTAAAGGGACTTAGCGTACAATGGAGGAAAATCGTGCTGCAACAGAAGAGGCAGCTTTAATGCATGGAATTCGGTAGATCTGGGTTCAAATACCATTTGAGATCTTTCAAATACTTTGAATGTATGCTTTAACCTGTCTGGAGGGCCAGGTGGTGGGCAGGGTTTGTACTTTAGGGGCTGTTCTATTGGTCTATTAAGCCACGCAAACTTAAGTCAAATGTGCAGCAGCAACAGCTAATGAAATCAGGTAAAAAATAACACTGTGGGAATGTGTGTGAATATGAACTCTTAAGGTGTTTATATTACATGGAGGGTTACCAAACCAAATGTTTTGAACGAGGAGCATCTTTCCCAACCACACCAGTATGGTATGTTTCAATGTGAGAATGAAGGAACGTCTTAGATGGCTCTAAATTAGACAACATTTTAGAAAATGTCTTTTAAAATCAAGAGATGATGCAAAATAGCCAAACATTTTTCCATTTAATTGTGTGGTTGTTGCTTTAAGTTGAAGGGAAGCTCTCTAGGACACAGCCCAGCAGCAGTTTGACCATTAACGCCTTGGCCATGTTTGATTTCCTTTAGTCTCAAGGACAGTTAGTAACCCCTCCCATAATGATTGTGTGTGGTCTACATTCTAGAATACATTAATGTTTGATTCCATCCTACTGCTGACCACCAAACTAGGAGTATATAGTGTCCAGTCATCACAGCAATGCATACACATTGACTATTTCTCAATTGGCGCCTATTGGGTCTCTGACCCTGTGTGAAGTCATACAGGGTCAAATGTAGTGCACTAGACTAGGGAATAGGGTGCCACTTCTGACAGAGCCATGGCGTCTCCCATCATATGCACACCTGCATTTCACCCTTCTCCCCAGTGGCAGCAGGTTTAGCAGCCTCTGTAGCTGCATTCTTCACACTCTCCTGACTACAGTGGACCAGCACCTCCACCACGTACAGAGGGTCTGCATCACCTGTACTGGCCTGGAGAAGGAAACATACATGAGCACAACACTAAGCTGAAGGACAACACGTACATTACACAAAGGCCGAAACACAAGAGATAAACTATATCTACTTTGCAGTTACTTTAAATACTAAAATGGTATATTTTCAAAGATAGTTTCTGATAACATTCAACATAAACTCAGCAACAAAAAAAACATCCCTTTTTCAGGATCCTGTCTTTCAAAGATAATTCGTAAAAATCCAAATAACTTCACAGATCTTCATTGTAAAGGGTTTAAACACTGTTTCCCATGCTTGTTCAATGAACCATAAACAATTAATGAACATGCACCTGTGGAACGGTCGTTAAGACACTAACAGCTTACAGATGGTAGGCAATTAAGGTCACAGTTATGAAAACTTAGGACACTAAAGAGGCCTTTCTACTGACTCTGAAAAACACCAAAAGAAAGATGCCCAGGGTCCCTGCTCATCTGCGTGAACGTGCCTTAGGCATGCTGCAAGGAGGCATGAGGAATGCAGATGTGGCCAGGGCAATACATTGCAATGTCTGTACCGTGAGACGTCTAAGAAAGCGCTACAGGGAGACAAGACGGACAGCTGATTGTCCTCGCAGAGGCAGACCACGTGTAACACCACCTGCACAGAATCGGTACATCCGAACATCACACCTGCGGGACAGGTACAGGATGGCAACAACTGCCTGAGTTACACCAGGAACGCACAATCCCTCCATCAGCACTCAGACTATCCGCAATAGGCTGAGAGAGGCTGGACTGAGGGCTTGTAGGCCTGTTGTAAGGCAACAGACATCACCGGCAACAACGTCGCCTATGGGCACAAACCCACCGTCACTGGAACAGACAGGACTGGCAAAAAGTGCTCTTCACTGACGAGTCGTGGTTTTGTCTCACCAGGGGTGATGGTCGGATACGCGTTTATCGTCGAAGGAATGTGCGTTACACCGAGGCCTGTACTCTGGAGCGGGATCGATTTGGAGGTGGAGGGTCTGTCATGGTCTGGGGCGGTGTGTCACAACATCATTGGACTGAGCTTGTTGTCATTGCAGGCAATCTCAACGCTGTGCGTTACAGGGAAGAAATCCTCCTCCCTCATGTGGTACCCTTCCTGCAGGCTCATCCTGACATGACCCTCCAGCATGACAAAGCCACCAGCCATACTGCTCATTCTGTGCGTGATTTCCTGCAAGGCAGGAATGTCAGTGTTCTGCCATGGCCAGCGAAGAGCCCGGAACTCAATCCCATTGAGCACGTCTGGGACCTGTTGGATCGGAGGGTGAGGGCTAGGGCCATTCCCCCCAGAAATGTCTGGGATCTTGCAGGTGCCTTGGTGGAAGAGTGGGGTAACATCTCACAGCAAGAACAGGCGAATCCGGTGCAGTCCATCAGAAGGAGATGCACTGCAGTACTTAATGCAGCTGGTGGCCACACCAGATACTGACTGTTACTTTTGATTTTGACCCCCCCTTTGTTCAGGGACACATTATTCCATTTGTTAGTCACATGTCTGTGAACTTGTTTAGTTTATGTCTCAGTTGTTGAATCTTCTTGTGTTCATACAAATATTTACATGTTAAGTTTGCTGAAAATAAAGTGAGAGGACGTTTCTTTTTTTGCTGAGTTTATCCATATTACCTTGACGTTTGACTTCTTTGAGAAATTAACGACCACGCCCCATCCAAAGTCAACATCTTCGTTTTTGACCTGTAAAAAGGGTCAACGCAATAGGCACATCTGTATGTTCAGCAATAACCATAATAGTTCCTTATCTGAGCAAAACTAAGTTGTTATGTTTTCTATCTGCGGAAGCCTTATTAAACAGAACATAAAGACAAAGTAGATGGGAAATGGTGGAGCACATTTTGTCTGTGTGGTTGTGCTATATAGTAAGTATTTCAGTTGATGGTGTTGGCTGTGGTATGAGTGCTATTTGTTTCTAACCTTGACCAATCTACCAGGCTGGAGAAAAGGAAGGCAGTACTTGGGTTTGTGGACAAACTCTTCGATCTCTTTGCCCAGTTTAGCCAGCTGCTGGCGGATCTTATAGTAAGTGACCACACTCTCCTCGTTGGGGATCTCTATAGCGTTATACATCTTCTCCAGCTTCCCCATCTCTGTGGAGTTAAAACAGAGGTCAATCATACCCAGAGAAAAACTAGAATGGGGATTCTCGTACTCTATTCTAATTCTAAGGTGATCATAGCAAATCTAACACATTGTCCACAGCGGTGGTCAAACAACACAGAAATAGCACCTGATGTTGCCATGTACAGTGTACAAAACATTAAGAACACCTTGTTAATATTGAGATGCTTGGTTAGCGGTCAGTGCATCAATACCGGTATTTCGTAAAATACGGTATACCGCGCAGCCCTAAGTGACATCAGTAACGGACCATAGCTATCACCTGGATTCACCTGGTCAGTCTACGTCATGGAAAGACCAGGTGTTCATGTTTTCGACACTCAGTGTATAAAGTTCAGATGCTCAAAGATAAAACATGCATTTACAAAACGTTACTTGTGCTATACTTAGCCAGATCAAATCAACAGAACAGAACATTGAATCAACTTGGTAAATTCATTTGAATAAAGCACCACTGGCAAGAGAATTCCTATGAAAGAGGATCCGAGAATTACATATAGTACTAGACTTGAGAAGTTGTCTGCACTCACTCTCTACGACGCCGGGCACAGCCCTGTAGTGCTGAAACTGGTAGAAAGACTTCTCCAGCATGTACTCCGGGTTGATCTCTTCCACTCGCAACAGGTTGAGAACCATGTTGTAGGTAAGGTGGAAGGCACTGTTGAGAGGGTCAGCTGAGCCCTGTGGAGAGCGGGAGGAAAGAGGAAGGTTAGACAGGTCGCTATTCAGCAGGTTGAGGACCATGTTGTAGGTGAGGTGGAACAGGAGAGGAAGTAAGACTGAGCGATGCATTCAAATTAATCGAATTCATTTGATGTATGTTTTTTTCTGCGATATTCCAAATGCCTTCATGGCAAGAAACAATGTTTTTTGTATTTTTCGCTTTTTGGTCTCGTCTCTTTCTGTGCACTTTCTCATTTACACCAGAGATCTGAATATAATGAGATGCTCATGTTTCCACCCTAATAATGGGAGTTGTCCCAAAGGCTGAAAGGCAGGTGACAAACTTAGGTCCAAAATAAGCCCATAGAAACGCATTGGGCTTATTTGGGACAGATTCTGGTGAGAGTGAAACTTCTCACTTCGCCTCTTCCTCTGTTTACACACACACCAAGCCACTCCCCCTGCCACACACAACAAAAGTTGAGACATCACTTCTTCCTCTGTCAAGCGGTTTCAACTAGATATTTGCATTTGAGGTTTGGTCCAACAGAATGGGTCATATGGACAAACACATTGAGACATTGTAATAGAGAAGTTACCCTTTCTATCTACACCCTTTTTATGTCTCAACTACTCAAATTGCGCGCAGAACAGACACTACTAAAACGAAAGTATCAATGAACATTGATTGTGGAAAATTAACGCTCAGTTTGCAGTACGGCTCGCAGCTTTTTAGCCAAAGACTTATACTAGCTGTCTAGTCTGTTCTATAAAAGTGTAATAAGCATAAAACAATTATAAGTAATTGGTAACTTGTTCTCATTCTGAGAAATGAGGTAGGTCATTTATTTCAACATCTGAACAAATTGGACAGACTAGCATGCTGTTCAAATGGTTGGAGACGGCTGTGTTTATAATTCAACTGTTCTGCCTTGTTCGCAAGTAAATAGATCCAGGCAGGCTAAACTTGAAGTATAAAGATTAGCTGGCTACTCACTAGCACGTGGACTTGTGCTTGAGAGTGTGTATGAGACCTGTGTTCATTTTCCTAAAATGCCTGCTTCAAGAAGTTAGTCATTATTAGTGAATGTGCATTGTGCATGGTTCTGGCAAAAATTCTAACAAAAAGGGTATTTTCATAGACTTAAACAAAAAAGCAGGTTAAACTATTTGATTAAATAACATTTTTAGTGGGGCTTATATTTAGCATTAAAAAAAATTGTACATGAGATATACACTACACGGCCAAAAGTGTGTGGACACCTGCTCATCGAACATTTCATTCTAATATCATGGGCATTAATATGGATTTGGTCCCCCCTTTGCTGCTATAACAGCCTCCACTCTTCTGGGAAGGCTTTCCACTTGATGTTGAAACATTGCTGAGGGAATTGCTTCCATTCAGCCACAAGAGCAATAGTGAGGTCGGGTGCTGATGTTGGGCAATTAGGCCTGGCTTGCATTATGCGCTCCAATTCATCCCAAAGGTGTTCAAATTTTTATGACATTTTTTTTTATTTCACCTTTATTTAACCAGGTAGGCTAGTTGAGAACAAGTTCTCAATTACAACTTTAACCTGGCCAAGATGAAGCAAAGCAGTTCATCACATACAACAACAGTTACACATGGAACAAACAAACAGTCAATAATACAGTAGAAATAAAGTCTATACACAGTGTGCAAATGAGGTAAGATAAGGGAGATAAGGCAATAAATAGGCCATAGTGGCGAGGTAATTACGATATAGCAATTGAACACAGGAGTGATAGATGTGCAGAAGATGAACATGCAAGTAGAGATACTAGGGTGCAAAATAAATAAATACAGTATGGGGATAAGGTAGTTGGATGGGCTATTTACAGAAGGGCTACGTACAGGTGCAATGATCTGTGAGCTGCTCTGACAGCTGGTGCTTGAAGTTAGCGAGGGAGATATGAGTCTCCAGCTTCAGTGATTTTTGCAGTTCGTTCCAGTCACTGGCAGCAGAGAACTGGAAGGAAAGGCGGCTAAAGGACGAATTGGCTTTGGGGATGACCAATGAAATTTCCCTGCTGGTGCACGTGCTGCGGGTGGGTGCTGCTATTGTGACCAGTGAGCTGAGATAAGGCGGGGCTTTACCTGGCAAAGACTTGTAGATGACCTGGAGCCAGTGGGTTTGGCGACGAGTATGAAGCAAGATCCAGCCAACAAAAGCGTTCAGGTCGCAGTGGTGGGTAGTATATGGGGCTTTGGTGACAAAACAGATGGCACTGTGATAGACTGCATCCAATTTCTTGAGTAGAATGTTGGAGGCTATTTTGTAAATTACATCGCCAAAGTCGAGGATCGGTAGGATAGTCAGTTTTACGAGGGTATGTTTGGCAGCATGAGTGAAGGTTGCTTTTTGGGAAATAGGAAGCCGATTCTAGATTTCATCTTGGATTGGAGATGCTCAATGTGGGTCTGGAAAGTTTACAGTCTAACCAGACACCAAGGTATGGGTAGTTGTCCACATATTCTAAGTCAGAACCGTCCAGAGTAGTGATGCTGGACGGGCGGGCAGCGATAGGTTGAAGAGCATGCATTTAGTTTTATTAGCATTTAAGAGCAGTTGGAGACCACGGAAGAAGAGTTGTACGGCATTGAAGCTCGTCTGGAGGTTAGTTAGCACAGTGGGCCAGATGTATGCAGAATGGTGTCGTCTGCGTAGAGGTGGATCAGAGAAGCACCAGCAGCAAGAGCGACATCATTGATGTATACAGAGAAGAGAGTCGGCCCGAGGATTGAACCCTGTGGCACACCCATAGAGACACACTGAACTCTATCAGAGAAGTAGTTGGTGAACCAGGCGAGGCAGTCATTTGAGAAACCAAGGCTGTTGAGTCTGCCGATAAGAATGTGGTGATTGACAGTCGAAAGCCTTGGCCAGGTCGATGAATACGGCTGCACAGTAATGTCTCTTATCGATGGAAGTTATATCGTTTAGGACCTTGAGCGTGGCTGAGGTGCACCCATGACCAGCTCAGAAACCAGATTGCATAGCGGAGAAGGTACGGTGGGATTCGAAATGGTCGGTGATCTGTTTGTTAACTTGGCTTTCGAAGACCTTAGAAAGGCAGGGTAGGATAGATATAGGTCTGTAGCAGTTCGGGTCTAGAGTGTCTCCCCCTTTGAAGAGGGGGATGATCGCGGCAGCTTTCCAATCTTTGGGGATCTCAGACGATAATAAGTAATAGAGGTTGCAACAATTTCAGCAGATAATTTTAGAAAGAGAGGGTCCAGATTGTCTAGCCCAGGTGATTTGTAGGGTTCCAGATTTTGCAGCTCTTTCAGAACATCAGCTATCTGGATTTGGGTGAAGGAGAATTGTGGGAGACTTGGGCAAGTTGCTGTGGGGGGTGCAGGGCAGTTGACCGGGGTAGGGGTAGCCAGGTGGAAAGCATGGCCAGCCGTAGAAAAACGCTTATTGAAATTCCCAATTATCGTGGATTTATCAGTGGTGACAGTGTTTCCTAGCCTTGTAGATGACCTGGAGCCAGTCCAGTGGGCAGCTGGGAGGAGGTGCTCTAATTCTCCATGGACATTAGTGTCCCAGAACTTTTTTGAGTTTGTGCTACAGGATACAAATTTCTGTTTGAAAAAGCTAGCCTTAGCTTTCCTAACTGCCTGTGTATATTGGTTCCTAACGTCCCTGAAAAGTTGCATACCACGGGGGATATTTGATGCTAGTGCAGTACGCCACAGGATGTTTTTGTGCTGGTCAAGGGCAGTCAGGTCTGGAGTGAAACAAGGGCTATATCTGTTCCTGTTTTGTTTTTAATGGGGCATTCTTATTTAAGATGGTGAAGAAGGCACTTTTAAAGAATAACCAGGCATCTTCTACTGATGGGATGAGGTCAATATCCTTCCAGGATACCCAGGCCAGGTAGATCAGAAAGGCCTGCTCGCTTAAGTGTTTTAGGGAGCGTTTGGCAGTGATGAGGGATGGTCGTTTGACCGCAGACCCATTACGGATGCAGGCAATGAGGCAGTGATCGCTGGGATCTTGGTTGAAGACAGCAGAGGTGTATTTGGAGGGCAAGTTGGTTAGGATGATATCTACGAGGGTGCCCGTGTTTATAGATTTGGGGTTGTACCTGGTAGGTTCATTGATAATTTGTGAGAGATTGAGGGCATCAAGCTTAGATTGTAGGACGGCCGGGGTGTTAATAAGCATGTCCCAGTTTAGGTCACCTAGAAGCACGAGCTCTGAAGAAAGATTGGGGGAAATCAATTCACATATGGTGTCCAAGGCACAGCTGGGGGCAGAGGGTGGTAAGCGGCAACGGTGAGAGACTTGTTTCTGGAAAGGTGGATTTTTAGAAGTAGAAGCTTTAATTGTTTGGGTACAGACCTGGATAGTAAGACAGAACTCTGCAGGCTATATCTGCAGTAGATTGCAACTCCACCCCCATTGACAGTTGTATCTTTTCAGAAAATGTTATAGTTAGGGATGGACGTTTCAGGGTTTTTGGTGGTCTTCCTAAACCAGGATTCAGACACGGCTAGGACATCCAGGTTGGCAGTGTGTGCTAAAGCAGTTTATAAAAACAAACTTAGAGTGGAGACTTCTGATGTTAACATTAGAGGTCGACCGATTAATCGGAATGGCCGATTAATTAGGGCCGATTTCAAGTTTTCATAACAATCGGTAATCGGCATTTTTGGACACCGATTGTGGCCGTTTACATTGCACTCCCTGAGGAGACTGCGTGGCAGGCTGACTACCTGTTTTGCGAGTGCATCAAGAAGCCAAGGGATGTTGCTAGCAAGCATTAAACTTATCTTATAAAAAAACAATCTTAACATAATCACTAGTTTACTCCACATGGTTGATGATATTACTAGTTTATCTAGCTTGTCCTGCGTTGCATATAACCGATGCGGTACCTGTTAATTTCTCATCGAATCACAGCCTACTTGGCCAAACAGGTGATTATTTAACAAGCTCTTTCGCAAAAAAAGCACTGTCGTTGCACCAATGCGTACCTAACCATAAACATCAATGCCTTTCTTTAAAATCAATACACAAGTATATATTTTTAAACCTGCATATGTAGTTAATATTGCCTGCTAACATG
The DNA here is from genome assembly GCF_901001165.1 of Salmo trutta. NCBI lineage: Eukaryota > Metazoa > Chordata > Actinopteri > Salmoniformes > Salmonidae > Salmo > Salmo trutta. The sequence goes on from NC_042971.1 coordinate 55,311,623, forward strand.
AATTTCTTTTAACTAGGGAAATTGTGTCACTTCTCTTACGTTCCGTGCAAGCAGTCAGGGTATATGCAGCAGGATGGGCCACCTGGCTCGTTGCGAACTGTGTGAAGACCATTTAATCCTAACAAAGACCGTAATTAATTTGCCAGAATTGTACATAATTATGACATAACATTTAAGGTTGTGCAATGTAACAGCAATATTTAGACTTAGGGATGCCACCCGTTAGATAAAATACGGAACGGTTCCGTATTTCACTGAAAGAAAAAAACGTTTTGTTTTCAAAATGAGTGTCCAGATTTGACCATATTAATCACCTATGGCTCGTATTTCTGTGTGTTATTATGTTATAATTAAGTCTATGATTTGATATAGCAGTCTGACTGAGCGGTGGTAGGCAGCAGCATGCTCGTAAGCATTCATTCAAACAGCACTTTCGTGCGTTTGCCAGCAGCTCTTCGCTGTGCTTCAAGCATTGAGCCGTTTATGACTTCAAGGCTATCAACTCCCGAGATTAGGCTGGTGTAACCGATGTGAAATGGCTAGCTAGTTAGCGGGGTGCGCACTAATAGCGTTTCAATCGGTGGCATCACTCGCTCTGAGACCTTGAAGTAGTTGTTCCGCTTGCTCTGCAAGGGCCGCGGCTTTTGTGGAGCGATGGGTAACGATGCTTCGAGAGTGGCTGTTGTCGATGTGTTCCTGGTTCGAGTCCAGGTAGGGGCGAGGAGAGGGACGGAAGCTATACTGTTACACTGGCAATACTATAGTGCCTATAAGAACATCCAATAGTCAAAGGTATATGAAATACAAATCATAGAGAGAAATATTCCTATAATATCTACAAACTAAAACTTCCTACCTGGGAATATTGAAGACTCATGTTAAAAGGAACCACCAGCTTTCATATGTTCCCATGTTCTGAGCAAGGCACTTAAACGTTAGCTTTTTTACATGGCACATATTGCACTTTTACTTTCTTCTCCAACACTTTGTTTTTGCATTATTAAACCAAATTGAACATGTTTCATTATTTATTTGAGACTAAATTGATTTTATTGATGTATTAATGTTAAAATAAAAGTGTTCATTCAGTATTGTTGTAATTGTCATTATTACAACAAAAAAAAAATGTATTTTATAAATAAATTTTTAAAAAAAATTAAAAAAAAAATATTGGCCGATTAATTGGTATTGGCTTTTTTTGGTCCTCCAATAATCGGTATCGGCGTTGAAAAATCATGATCGGTCGACCTCTAGTTCACATCCATGAAACCAAGGCTTTTACGATTACAGAAGTCAAACAAATGAGAGCGCCTGGGGAATGGAAGTGGAGCTAGGCACTGCAGGACCTGGATTAACCTCTACATCACCAGAGGAACAGAGGAGGAGTAGGATAAGGGTACGGCTAAAGGCTATAAAAACTGGTCGTCTAGTACGTTTGGAACAGAGAGTAAAAGGAGCAGGTTTCTGGGCGCAATAGAATAGATTCAAGGCATAACGTACAGACAAAGGTTTTACCATGTGAATACAGTGGAGGTAAACCTAGGCATAGAGTGACGATGAGAGAGATATTGTCTCTAGAAACATCATTTAAACCAGGTGATGTCACCGCATGTGTGAGAGGTGGAACTGAAGGGTTAGCTAAGGTATATTGAGCAGGGCTAGAGGCTCTACAGTGAAATAAGACAATCACTAACCAGAACAGCAATGGACAAGGCATATTGACATTAGGGAGAGGCATGCGTAGCCAAATGATCATAGGGGTCCAGTGAGTAGTTAAGCTGGCTGGAGACACGGCGATTCAGACAGCTGGGTTTGAGGTCAGGGCTTTGTGGAGACCAGTCAAGTTCTTCCACACTAGGGCTGACCCCAATTAGTCAACTGGTCGATTGTTTGGTCGATAGGCTGTTCCTCGACCGATATTTTGTTTTGTAGAACAGTAGGAAATATCCGCATCGCCATGACCCTTCTAAAAGTAACAATGCAGAGGGCTCTGGGTAGCTCCGCTTTGACATGGTTGATGGTAGGTGGGAGCGGTACATCCTGTATAAACACAAACTCACATACTTAACTTCCTTCACAACAGCTCTGCATGGCAAAGCGCAAGAGGTATGAATGCCCTGACTTCTGCAGAGGCTGTATCACAGTAAATGCTGACGTCGGATTGATCATGTGCACAGATACACAACGCACTTCTCTCTCCAGGAATGTGCTCTCCCTTAACAATTTGTGTTAGACACTTCATTGTTCTTGTTAACGCCTTCAATATAATTCCTTTTACTTTTCTCATTGTCGGAGTGGATAAATTTTTTTGCAGAACGATGTTGAGTATGGACGTGCACCTGATTACGCTTAGAAGTAGGCCTGCGTGTAAATATAGGGATCGGATAGTATTTCTGATTGGCTTAAACCACAAGCACTAATGAGCTGTGGAGCTTCAAAGTAATGTTTTCTTCAACTCTAACAGCAAGCAAACAAAGTCTGGATGTAAAAACATTGAGAATGATAATAGTTCCTGAATGTATTTGAAAACATCTATCCAGCCCTCTGCCTTTCAATAACCACTCAGGGTGAAAGGGAAAAATGCAACGCTCTGATCCAGTTAAAACGTCATAAAATAAGCCCACTTCTTATCAGCGCTCGGCTTGGACTGAAAGATTGCGGTACTCATTTCGGGTGCTGGTATGGTTTATATTTAGGTGCAGGAGCTTTAATAAGAGGAACAGGAGCTCAAGCAGTAGAACATTTGAGGTGGTGTTGGTATTCAGCTCTTGTGAGCTCCTGTCCAAGTCAAGCACTTCTTCTTATCCCTTGCGCAAATAGCCTACACCTGACCTGTGTCTGTTCCGAGCTCACTGGTGCTGGAAACTGAAGGCCCAGAATATTTTACACAATGTTGCAAATATTTGCTAATGCAAGCTTTAAACTGGATTGAAATTAATAGTTGATACAATATTTCAAGTTTGTTGCAGACAGGCCATGCGTAGCAATGTTATTTATAGGACATGTATTTTTTTTTAAATCGGGATATTTTCTACCCGCAGGCTGCAGTTAGTTGGCTTTATGTAGGCAATTTTTGCATAGCTAGCAATGGCAATAGAATTAACTTTAAAGATTTTATCATTCTCATTTAGATAGAATTTCCATTAACCTCATGACAATGATTTTAAGATAAGACGTTATTATAAATTAAATGAAAATGTGCATATGAAAACCATAATTTGCACGCACATTGGTAAAAATTGTAAGATAAATTGGCATTCCACATGACAAAGTTTGCCGATTCCTTGTGTAGCCTATTACTGGCAACTTCAGGAGAGTAATGGCAGAATCTGGGAAAGCCAGCAGGGGCAGGAGGAGAATGGTCGGGACATGTATAGGTTTTTTTCTGATCTCTGGCTCCCTCTTGAGTCATTTGTGTCTTAATTCAACAAACAGTGAGCTTAAAGACAAATGTTTAAAATTTTTGACCAACCAGTTGGACCTCGCCTTGGGCACGGGAGCACTGTCATGCTGAAACAGGAAAGGGCTTTCCCCAAATTGTTGCCAGAGTTGGAAGCACAGAATAGCCTAGAATGTCATTGTATGCTGTAGCATTAAGATTTCCCTTCCCTGGAACTAAGGGGCCTAGCCCAAACAATGAAAAACAGCCCCAGACAATTATTCCTCCTCCTCCAAACTTTACAGTTGGCACGATGCAGTCAGGCAGGTAGCGTTCTCCTGGCAACGGCCACACCCGGTTTCGTCCGTCAGACTGCTAGATGAAGTGTGATTCATCACTCCAGAGAAAGCGTTTCCACTGCTCCGGAGTCCAATGGCGCAGAGCTTCACACCACACAAGCCGACGCCTGGCATTGCGCATGGTGATCTTAGGCTTGTGTGAGGCTGCTCGGCCATGGAAACCCATTTCATCAAGCTACCGACGAACAGCTCGCGTGCTGACATTGCCTCGAGAGGCAGTTTGGAACTCTAACAAGTGTTGCAACCGAGGAAAGGCGATTTTTATGCACCACGTGTTTCAGCACTCGGTGGTCCCGTTCTGTGAGCTTATGTTGCTTACCACCTCGCGGCTGATATGTTGTTGCTCCTAAACGTTTCCACTTTCCCAATAACAGCACATACAGTTCACCAGGGAAGCTCTAGGATTGCAGACATTTGACGACGTGACTTGTTGGAAAGGTGGCATCCTATGACAGCGCCACATTGAAAGTCACTGAGCTTTTCAGTAAGGCGATTCTCCTGACAAACTTTTCTATGGAGATTGCATGGCTGTGTGCTCGATTTTATACACCTGTCAGCAACGGGTGTTGCTGAAAAAGCTGAATCCACTCATTTGAAGGCGTGTCCACATACTTTTGTATCTACAGCACATTCAGAAAGTATTCAAATCCCTTCACTTTCCCACAAGTTAAGTTACAGCCTTATTCTGAAATGGATTAAATCATGTTTTTCCCCCCTCATCAATCTACACACAATACCCCATAACGACACTGCTACACAATACCCCATAACGACACTGCTACACAATACCCCATAACGACAAAGCGAAAACAAAAGAATCGTATTTACATAAGTATTTCAGACCCTTTGCTATGAGACTCGAAATTGAGCTCGGGTACATCCTGTTTCCATTGATCATCCTTGAGATGTTTCTACAACTTGGAGTCCACCTGTGGTAAATTAAATTCATTGGACATGATTTGGAATGGCACACACCTGTTTATATAAAAAGGTCCCACAGTTGACAGTGCATGTGAGAGCAAAAACCCAGCCATGACGTCGAAGGAATTGTCCGTAGAGGTTCGAGACAGGATTGTGTCAAGGCACCGATCTGGGGAAGGGTAACAAAAAAATGTCTGCAGCATTGAAGGTCCACAAGAACACAGTGGCCTCCATCATTCGCAAATGGAAGAAGTTTGGAACCACCCAGACTTAAAGCTGGCGGCCCCGCCTAACTGAGCAATCGGGGGAGAAGGGCCTTGGTCAGGGAGGGGACCAAGAACCCAATGTCACTGACAGGGCTCCTCTGTGGAGCTGGGAGAACCTTCCAGAAGGACAACCATCTCTGCAGCACTCCACCAATCAGGCCTTTATGGTGGAGTGGCCACACAGAAGCCACTCCTCAGTAAAAAGGCACATGACAGCATGCTTGGAGTTTGCCAAAAGGCACCTAAAGGACTCTCTGGAGGAAACCTGGCACCATCCCTACAGTGAAGCATGGTGGTGGCAGCATCATGCTTTGGGATTGTTTTTCAGCAGCAAGGTTTGGGAAACAAGTCAGGATCAAGGGAAAGATGCACAGAAAAGTACTGAGAGATCCTTGATGAAAACCTGCTCCAGAGCACACATGACCCTAAGCACACAGCCAAGACAACACAGGAGTGGCTTTGGAACAAGTCTCTGAATGTCCTTGAGAGGCCCAGCCAGAGCCCAGACTTGAATCCGATCGAACATCTCTGGAGAGACCTGAAAATAGCTGTGCAGAGATGCTCCCCATCCAACCTGACAGAGCTTGAGGATCTGCAGAGAAGAATGGGAGAAAATCCCCAAATACAGGTGTGCCAAGCTTGAAGCGTCATACCCAAGAAGACTCAAGGCTGTAATCGCTGCCAAAGGTGCTTCAACAAAGTACTGAGTAAAGGGTCTGAATACAGAAGAAATGTTATATTTCGGTACATGTTTATCTTATACATTTGCAAAAATGTATGAAACCGTTTTTGCTTTGTCAATATATAGGGTATTGTGTATAGATTGATGAGATAAATCTATTTTAGAAGGCTGTAACGTAACAAAATGTGGAAAAAGTCAAGGGGTCTGAATTCTTTCCGAATGCAGTGTATAGTGTATATTGTGAATCACCGGTAAGTTTGAAAATAATCTTATATGATTTCTAGGCCATATCACGCAGTCCTAAGAATATGGTCATTCAGTAGACATACTGTCATAAGGAAAGATGAGTAACTCAGTGAACATATGGTACAGAAGACCAAGTCATGCTGTTCAATGAGGAACATCGGAATTTCAGATCAACTGACTGAATTGAAATGAAGGGTTTGACTACAACCCCGAATCAATGCATGTCATAAGGAGAGCTGAGCAACTCATGGTACAGTTTAAACTGAACAGATCTTGAATCGGTTAAACATTGTCATCACGTCTTACTCTGACAACTCCTGTGGTGAGGGAATGAAACACCAACATGGAGTTTGACCCTCCCATTGAAATCAATACCAGCTGTTGGTGAGGGACTTAAAGGGGCAATCAACCGTTGCTACATCCATTTCCAGACTTCTAAATGAATGATTCTTGAAGAACAGCTAAATGCCTCATGAGCTGCCACACTCCATCAGAACCCAAAATATAAGCTTGTTTTACTCCAATGTTAGTAAACAATGTAAATATAAACAAACCATATATAGCCTGAAAAACACATCCATAGCTCTATGAATTTATGAGTGGTTACATTTCTCCAGGCCCATTCATCAGCTTTTTACCGAAACAGTGGCGGAGAATGCACTTTTATCGTTTCAACTGTTTTGAGACCACTCGTCAACAAAGCCAAGGGCAGTTTGAGTTTCGCAGATACTTTCTTGCGCAATCGAAAGTCTCAGTGAGCGATTACAACAGAATAGTCAGAACAGAAATGAGATCTCCAGCGGGGCCAGATAATTTAAAATGAGACATTCACTCCATGCCATTAATCTGTCATGTGTTAAACTGCCCATTGGCCCATTAAAGACCCAGTTGTGCAAGCCTAAATGGACCTCAACCCAGGACCAACAACCCAAGGTACCAGAGTAGAGACATGCAGGACTGACTGTTTTCCCAGAGACAACTTTAACACTATAGGACCCCTAAATGGAGAGAAAGAGGTTTAAGGTTTGGAGTTTGAGGCCTGCAAGCCTGTTAATCAAACCAAGGCTCCAGTCGTCCCTGGTCATATCATGACTCCCTATGCAGAACTTCTACAGAGCTCCAAAAATGGATCAGGAAGGGGGTTGAGGTTTGAGCGTGCAAGTCAGTTAAATCATACCAAGAGTCCTTAGGTACCTGATGATAACATGGCTCACTAGAGTTTAGGAGAAGTGTTTGGCAACAGCTGAGTGAGTTTGTAAATGACCCGTGGGTCAGGAAGTTGCTAACGGTTCAGAGAAGTGTTTTTCTGCACATGCCTGTGTGTGTTCGGCTGTGGAGCGTGTTTGTAAACGACCCGAGGGCCGGGAAGGAGCTCTATGACCCAGTAGACAAGCCCAAAACGACTGACTCACTCTCCCACTGCAGCTCAGGAGGCTATGAGGGTCTTGGCTCAGGTTGTGATTGTAAATCCCTTAATCTCTCCAACCCCCTCATTGCAATCATTCGCAGAGTCTGTATGTCACTTGGACAGCGTGTGGAGGGGAGAGATTGAGTCGTTTTGAGAACACTTGGGGAGCTGTGTTGGCACGAGAACCATTGTGACATCATCCCAACAGGGGTTAGGATTATTGCAACGTTCCAAGAGATACTGGTCTGGTGCTGAACGGGTTTTACAACTGGCCAAAGTCTACAGGGACTCATAACACGTGTCTGAGTATGTACACTGTATAACGTCTAAAGAAGATATCAATGCCAACACTTTAGGCATCCCAGTGGTTTGTGTGTGTATTGACAAAGTATACACATGGAGATAAACTATGATGATTAATCATTCATCTGTGAGAATATGTTCCACAGACACACGGCTGTTATTTAAAGCCCCAGTGTGCAGTCTGTGGAGTCAGTAGTACCTTGAGCAGCTGTTTCCCCACTGCAGGGCTCATCTTCTCATCAACCATGAAGATGACAATACCTCTCTCGTCCATCCCTCTCCTGCCAGCTCGGCCAGACATCTGGATGTACTCGCCAGACGTGATCTAACGGAGAGAGAGGCGCACAACTCATTAATATGGTCACACATCTGTCACACACACACAGCACGTCAACATTCACACAGAGATGTAATGTAGAGCAGAATAAATGAGTAGGACCAATGAAACATTGCAAACCGTTTTAGTTTCTAGTCATTCGAACCAATGTGTACAGAATGTAATGGGAAGGATTCTTTTAGAGGTCTACATGTACATGTTCAAATGCTTTTTTATGAACCAAATGCGAGCTAGAACAGTCAGGGGGTATGCTCCTGAAGGTAGATTGTTTTTTTATGCAACATTTACAGTACTTGCCGCCAATCCTCCAAACATGTGTAAATATTCTAAATTGAAATTCTTGTATTATAAATTGAAATTCTTGTATTATAAAGATGGCGCCGGAGAACAAGGCTGACGTTTTACGTATTCCTAACCAATTGTGTTTTTTCTTTGTTTCTTTGCGTTGTTTGTAAATTATTATTTTTTACTTATTTTGTACATAATGTTGCTGCTACCGTCTCATATGACCGAAAAGAACTTGAGGAAATCAGAACTGCGATGACGCACCACGAACTGGCAGAATGCTTTTTTCCCTTTAACAACGTCGACGAGCCTGACGTGTATGACGTACTGCTTTCCTGGCAACAGGCCCAGATCACCGTCATTTGTATGAAGAGAAGGCAGAGAAAAATGGGCCAGAAGGAGGGCTGCCTTCTGAGAACTCGTACGCGATCGAATAAAGCCCCACTTCCTTCCATTCTGCTAGCAGACGTGCAATCTTTGGAAAATAAAATCGATGACCTACGCGAAAGATTAAACTACCAACGGGACATTCAAAACTGTAATATCTTATGCTTCACTGAGTCGTGGCTGAACGACGACATTATCAACATACAGCTGGCTTGTTATACACTGTATCAGCAAGATAGAACAGCGGAGTCTTGTAAGACAATGTGCGGCGGACAGACTGATGCTGGCACAAGGACCGCACTGAATGAGCTGTATTCTGCCATAAGCAAATAGCAAAACGTTCACCCAGAGATGGCACTCCTAGTAACCGGGGACTTGAATGCAGGGAACATGAAATCTGTCTTACCAAATTTCTATTAGCATGTTAAATGTGCAACCAGAGAGAAAGAAGAAGAAAAAAAAAAACTCTAGACCACCTTTACTCCACACACAGAGACTTATACAAAGCTCTCCCTCGCCCTCCATTTGGCAAATCTGACCATAATTCTATCCTCTTAATTCCTGCTTACAAGCAAAAATTAAAGCAGGAAGCACCAGTGACTCAATCAATAAAAAGTGGTCAGATGAAGCAGATGCTAAGCTACAGGACTGTTTTGCTAGCACTGACTGGAATATGTTCCGGGATTCCGCCGATGGAATTGAGAAGTACACCACATCAGTCATTGGCTTCGTCAATAAGTACATCGATGACGTCGTCCCCACAGAGACCGTACGTACATACGCCAACCAGAAGCCATGAAGTACAGGCAACATCGCACTGAGCTAAAGCCTAGAGCTGCTGCTTTCAAGGAGCGGAACTCTAACCCGGAAGCTTATAAGAAATCCCGCTACGCCCTCTGACGAACCATCAAATATGGAAAGCATCAATACAGGACTAAGATCGAATCGTACTACACCGGCTCTGACGCTCGGATGTGGTAGGGCTTGCAAACCATTACAGACTACAAAAGGAAAGCACAGCCGAGAGCTGCCCAGTGACACGAGCCTACCAGACGAGCAAAACTACTTCTATGCTCGCTTCAAGGAAAATAACACTGAAACATGCATGAGATGCACCAGCTGTTCCAGAAGACTGTGTGATCACGCTCTCCGCAGCTGATGTAAGACCTTTAAACAGGTCAACATTCACAAGGCAGCAAGGCCAGACGGATTACCAGGACGTGTGCTGCGAGCATGCTCTGACCAACTGGCAAGTGTCTTCACTGACATTTTCAACCTCTCCCTGTCAGAGTCTGTAATACCAAGATGTTTTAAGCAGACCATCATAGTGCCTGTGCCCAAGAACACGAAGGTAACCTGCCTAAATGACTACCGACCCATAGCACTCACGTCTGTAGCCATGAAGGGCTTTGAAAGGCTGGTCATGGCTCACATCAACACCATTATCTCAGAAGCCCTAGACCCACTCCAATTTGCATACCGCACCAACAGATCCACAGATGATGCAATCTCTATTGTACCCCACACTGCCCTTTCCCACCTGGACAAAAGGAACACCTATGTGAGAATGCTATTCATTGACCACAGCTCAGCGTTCAACGCCATAGTGCCCTCAAAGCGCATCAATAAGCTAAGGTCCCTGGGACTAAACACCTCCCTCTGCAACTGGATCCTGGACTTCCTGACGGGCTGCCCCCAGGTGGTAAGGGTCGGTAACAACACATCCACCACGCTGATCCTAAACAGAGGGGCCTCTCAGGGGTGCGTGCTCAGTCCCCTCTTGTACTCCTTGTTCACTCATGACTGCTCAGCCAAGCATGACTCCACCACCATCATTAAGTTTGCCAATGACACAACAGTGTTAGGCCTGATCACCGACAACAACGAGAGCCTATAGGGAGGTGGTCAGAGACCTGGATGTGTGGTGCCAGGACAACAACCTCTCCCTCAACATGATCAAGACAAACGAGATGATTGTGGACTACAGGACAAAGAGGACAGAGCGAGCCCCCTTCTCATAGACGGGGCTGTAGCGGAGCAGGACCAGAGCTTCAAATTCCTTGGTGTCCACATCACCAACAAACTAACATGGTCCAAGCACACCAAGACAGTAGTGAAGAGGGCACAACAAAACCTATTCCCCCTCAGGAAACTAAAAAGATTTGGCATGGGTCCTCAGATCCTCAAAAGGTTCTACAGCTGCACCATCGCAAGCATCCTGACTGGTTGCATCACTGCCTGGTATGGCAACTGCTCGGACTCCAACCGCAAGGCACTACAGAGGGTAGTGCGAACGGCCCAGTACATCACTAGGGCCAAGCTTTCTGTCATCCAGGACCTCTATACCAGGCGGTGTCAGAGGAAGGCCCTAAAAATTGTCAAAGACTCCAGCCACCCTAGTCATAGACTGTTCTCTCTGCTACCGCACAGCAAGCGGTACCGGAGTGCCAAGTCTCGGTCCAAGAGGCTTCTAAACAGCTTCTACCCCGAAGCCATAAGACTCCTCAATGTCTAATCAAATGTCTACCCAGATTATTTGCATTCCCCCTTTTACATCGCTGCTACTCTCTTATCTATGCATAGTAATTTTAATAACTCCACCTACATGTACATATTACCTCAACTACCCGGTACCCCCTGTATATGTCTCGCTATTGTTATTTTCCGTCTGCTCTTTAATTACTTGTTACTAGAGGTCGACCGATTAAGTTGTCATAACAATCGGTAATCGGTATTTTTGGCCACTGATTTGCCGATTTTATTTATTATTATAACAAAAATGTTTACACCTTTATATATCTAGGCAAGTCAGATTAAGAACACATTCTTATTTTCAATGACGGCCTAGGAACGGGGGTTAACTGCCTTGTTCAGGGTGGATTCGTTTTTGCAACCTTCTGGTTACTAGTCCAACGCTCTAACCACCTGCCTTACATTGCACTCCACGAGAAGCCTGCATGGCTTGTTCAACCTGTTACGCGAGGGCAGCAAGAAGCCAAGTTGCTAGCTAGCATTAAACTTATCTTATAAAAAACTATCAATCTTAACATAATCACTAGTTAACTACACATGGTTGATGATATGACTAGTTTATCTAACGTGTCCCGCGTTGCATATGATCGATGCGGTGCCTGTTAATTTCTCATCGAATCACAGCCTACTTCGAGAAACGGGTGATGATTTAACAAGCGCATTTGCGAAAAAAGCACTTTCGTTGCACCAATGTACCTAACCATAAACATCAATGCCTTTCTTTAAAATCAATACACAAGTATATATTTTTAAACCTGCATACTTTAAACAATGCCACTTTATATAATGTTTTCATAACCTACATTACTCATATGTATATACTGTACTCCATACCATGCAAAAACATCTTGCCTATGCCGTTCGGCCATCACTCATTTATATATTTTTACGTATATATTCGTATTCATTCCTTTACACTTGTGTGTACAAGGTAGTTGTTGTGGAATTGGTACATTACTTGTTAGATATTACTGCACGGTCGGAACTAGAAGCACAAGCATTTCGCTACACTTGCATTAACACCTGCTAACCATGTGTATGTGGCAAATAAATTTGATTTGATATTTAGTTAATATTGCCTGCTAACATGAAATTGTGTCACTGCTCTTGCGTTCATTGCCTGGCTCGTTGCAAACTAATTTGCCAGAATTTTACGTAATTATGACATAACATTGAAGGTTGTGCAATGTAACAGGAATATTTAGACTTAGGGATGCCACCCATTAGATAAAATACGGAACGGTTCCGTATTTCACTGAAAGAAAAAAACCTTTTGTTTTCGAGATGATAGTTTCCGGATTCGACCATATTAATGACCTAAGGCTCGTATTTCTGTGTGTTATTATATTATAATTAAGTCTATGATTTGATAGAGCAGTCTGACTGAGCGGTGGTAGGCACCAGCAGGCTCGTAAGCGTTCATTCATACAGCACTTTCGTGCGTTTTGCCAGCAGCTCTTCACAATGCATTGCACTGTTTATGACTTCAAGCCTGTCAACTCCCAAGATTAGGCTGGTGTAACCGATGTGAAATGGCTAGCTAGTTAGCGGGTGCGCGCTAATAGCGTTTCAAACGTCACTCGCTCTGAGACTTGGGAGTGGTTGTTCCCCTTGCTCTGCATGAGTAACGCTGCTTTGAGGGTGGCTGTTGTCGATGTGTTCCTGGTTCGAGCCCAGGTAGGAGCGAGGAGAGGGACGGAAGCTATACTGTTACACTGGCAATACTAAAGTGCCTATAAGAACATCCAATAGTCAAAGGTATATGAAATACAAATCATATAGAGAGAAATATTCCTATAATATCTACAACCTAAAACGTCCTACCTGGGAATATTGAAGACTCATGTTAAAAGGAACCACCAGCTTTCATATGTTCTCATGTTCTGAGCAAGGCACTTAAACGTTAGCTTTCTTACATGGCACATATTGCACTTTTACTTTCTTCTCCCACACTTTGTTTTTGCATTATTTAAACCACATTGAACATGTTTCATTATTTATTTCAGGCTAAATTGATTTTATTGATGTACTATATAAAGTTAAAATAAGTGTTCATTCAGTATTGTTGTAATTGTCATTATTACAAATAAATTTTTAAAAAAATAAAAAAAAATAAAAAATAAAAAAATAAAAAAAAAATCGGCCGACTAATCGGTATCGGCTTTTTTGGTCCTCCAATAATCAGTATCGGCTTTGAAAAATCATAATTGGTCGACCTCTACTTGTTACATTCATTTCTTATTCTTTTTTTAACTGCATTGTTGGTTAGGGGCTCGTAAATAAGCCTCTCACTGTAAAGTCCACACCTGTTGTATTAGGCACGCATGTGACTAATAAAACTTGATTTGATACTTATGCTAAAATGTTTATTATATTCTACTGAGCCATTTACTTTATGATCGTTTTCTTAACTTTAATTTTTGCTGTTGCATTGTCGAGGAGGAACCTGCAAGTAAGCATTTCGTTGGACGGTGTATACCATGTGTACCCATACATGCGAGTAGTAAAACTTGAAACTTTACCCTGGCGTTGCAACACCTCTTCAGAACATTAACATGGAGGAGAGCTGGAACGCCTTGATTTGCCCCTTGGCTTTAAAACCCTCTGCTTTACTAACGCTGCATGACACACATGGCCCTGATTAGGCTAATCAAAAGATTTTCTTTCATCTCTAACTGTATAAACATTCTCTGCCACGAAACTAGCCCGAACAACTCTGTTGATACCTTCGTCATGCAGATTCAATCATAATCTCTTGGGCATTTTTGGTGCTCTACATCATAAGGTCCTGATTATAAGACTGGCTCTGGACGGTCCTCTCCTCATAAATCTCAGAGGGGGAAGGGAAGGAAGGAGGGATGGAGAAAGACGAGCATATGGTAAGAGATAAGAGGGAGCAGTCACCCCACGAAGAGGCCCTGGATTTCTGCTCTCTGCTTTGTTACTGAGGGAGGGAAAGAGAGATGGGGGAGAGAAGGGAAGCCTTGACTGCATGCGTGGTGTTCTGGCACCAGTTTAACCACACCAGATGTTCTTCGCAAGCCTCTTGGACAGCCGCTTCCCTTTCCCTCTCTCCTCATCCTTTCTCCCTCTCTCCCCCCTATCCCTCTCCGAGCCAGGGGTGTAATGATCTGGCCCTTTCATTCCCAACAGCTTGATTCACGGCCGGCCCCATGGCCCCCAGCTCCTCGTATAAACAATACGTGGCTGTTTATCTTACGCCAGAGACTCCAAGCTCCCTCTGTGCTCCCTCTGTGGCCTTATAAAGGCGTCAATGCACACACACCGGAAATGATGAACCCTAAATATGACTTGTTAGACAGAGAGAAGAGCGCTGCACTACATGAAGTTAACCCTGGGCTCATCTGTCAGTCTGGTTGCAACATAGCAGGAATTACTCACAGACACGTGGGTATTGAGTTTAACCTAATTAAGGCTATTAATCATTCCAGGGAGTTATGAAACTTAAAATTAAGATAAATGTCCCCATGAGGTCCCAGTCAGTCACTGACATAATGGAGTGACCCTGTCTTTACCAACGTGGTACAATCACAGGTTTGTGGGAGCCAGGCTCATCAAACGAGTGTTACACAGCGGGAGCCAGGCTCATCAAAACGAGAGTTACCCAGCGGGAGCCAGGCTCATCAAAACGAGAGTTACCCAGCGGGAGCCAGGCTCATCAAAACGAGTGTTATCCAGCAGGGGCCAGGCTCATCAAATGAGTGTTACCCAGCGGGAGCCAGGCTCATCAAACGAGTGTTACACAGCGGGAGCCTGGCTCATCAAAACGAGTGTTACCCAGCGGGAGCCTGGCTCATCAAAACGAGTGTTACCCAGCGGGAGCCTGGCTCATTAAAACGAGTGTTACCCAGCGGGAGCCTGGCTCATCAAAACGAGTGTTACCCAGCGGGAGCCTGGCTCATCAAAACGAGTGTTACACAGCGGGAGCCTGGCTCATCAAAACGAGTGTTACCCAGCGGGAGCCTGGCTCATCAAAACGAGTGTTACCCAGCGGGAGCCTGGCTCATCAAAACGAGTGTTACCCAGCGGGAGCCTGGCTCATCAAAACGAGTGTTACCCAGCGGGAGCCTGGCTCATCAAAACGAGTGTTACCCAGCGGGAGCCTGGCTCATCAAAACGAGTGTTACCCAGCGGGAGCCTGGCTCATCAAAACGAGTGTTACCCAGCGGGAGCCTGGCTCATCAAAACGAGTGTTACCCAGCGGGAGCCTGGCTCATCAAAACGAGTGTTACCCAGCGGGAGCCTGGCTCATCAAAACGAGTTACCTAGCGGGAGCCTGGCTCATCAAAACGAGTGTTACCCAGCGGGAGCCTGGCTCATCAAAACGAGTGTTACCTAGCGGGAGCCTGGCTCATCAAAAGGTGTTACCCAGCGGAAGCCTGGCTTATTAAAAAGGTGTGTTACCCATCGGAAGTCTTTGCCGTCAAACTTGCGTGCGCTGGTGAACAGGACGGTGCGGGCAGGCATGTTGATGCCCATGGCAAAGGTCTCTGTGGCAAACAACGCCTGAGGAGAGAGGATCAACAACATCACATTTAGCAAACTCACTCCAATTTAAAAACACACAGGAATGGCTATAGCTTTTTCACCCTATTGAGCTGAGATTAGCCGAGGTGTACTGTGCTAGTCTGGTTGCATCCATAATAGTTGCTGGAACCGTGCTGGAAAGGACAATATCAAAGCCAGCACAGTATGTTTGGGGTGGGAGGGACAGCGTGAAAAGGTTTCTAGTGAATGACAACGTTCTGTATAATTTAAAGTGAGATCCAGGTAGGTTCCAGACCGGCAAGGCCTACCTTAATTAGCCCCTCAGAGAAGAGGATCTCAATGGTTTCCTTCAGGATGGGGAGCAGTCCACCGTGGTGAATCCCTATACCTCTCTTCAGTAGTGGTAGAACATTCTCTACCTGGAAACAAAGCAATAATAATCAGTCGTTTGATTAATATAAACGCGTTTCTTGTTAAAGACACACTAACATATGTCAAAGACAGGACAATCTAGAAATCAGTGAAGCCATACAACGATGTCAGATCAAAATGTACATTATTTTATTTTTTAGCTTAAGCCAACCATCCATGTGAAGAATATAAATTCTCTGTCCTCCTCTGACCCTAGCAGAGCCACACACATGGTTGTGACCTTTAACAGACCCTCTGAGCCAGCCTTCAAAATGCAGCAGCCTTCTGACAGCTCTACTACACTATAAACCAACGACCACCGCTCAGTACAATTTTACATTTGTCACTCAGCAGATGCTCTTATCCAGAGCGACTTACAGGGACAATTAGGGTTAAGTGCCTTGCTCAAGGGATTACGTCGACAGGTTAACTTAGTCGGCTCAAGGATTCGAACCAGCAACCTTTCGGTTACTGTCCCAATTGCTTAATCGCTAGGCTGCCTGCTAAAACTACACAATCAGAAACAACCACAGGAGAACGAATCCTATAGAGCCTGAACTAACGGTATAAAGGGATAGAGAAATAAGGAAATACTGTGTGTGTTTGTAATCAAAACCACTAGCGCGAACCACAGAGTGGTGGAAACTTTTACAGGCTCCCTCTTATAAAGAATCCACTTTCAGAACCTCAAAATATCTCAGCATGTCACCAAGCTGAACCATTTCAGAACAAGCGCTTCACGTTGCTCTTTGCTGTGGCTCGTGTGTTAGAGTTCTAATAGTCACGGATGACCACACATCAAGGAGACCCAATTCACACAGACTTTATTAGAGTTCAACATGACAGGAGACATTTCTTCTTCCTCTATTGACATTTTATGGCGTGCATGAAATGGCTGTGTGGCGTGCATGAAATGGCTGTGTGGCGTGCATAAAATGGCTGTGTGGCGTGCATAAAATGGCTGTGTGGCGTGCATAAAATGGCTGTGTGGCGTGCATAAAATGGCTGTGTGGCGTGCATAAAATGGCTGTGTGGCGTGCATAAAATGGCTGTGTGGCGTGCATAAAATGGCTGTGTGGCGTGCATAAAATGGCTGTGTGGCGTGCATAAAATGGCTGTGTGGCGTGCATAAAATGGCTGTGTGGCGTGCATAAAATGGCTGTGTGGCGTGCATGAAATTGCTGTGTGGCGTGCATGAAATGGCTGTGTGGCGTGCATGAAATGGCTGTGTGGCGTGCATGAAATGGCTGTGTGGCGTGCATGAAATGGCTGTAAATGGCTATGTGGCGTGCATGAAATGGCTGTAAATGGCTATGTGGCGTGCATGAAATGGCTGTAAATGGCTATGTGGCGTGCATGAAATGGCTGTAAATGGCTATGTGGCGTGCATGAAATGGCTGTAAATGGCTATGTGGCGTGCATGAAATGGCTGTGTGGCGTGCATGAAATGGCTGTGTGGCGTGCATGAAATGGCTGTGTGGTCGCTGAAGGAAATGGGGGAAAGTTTTAAATGGCTTACAAGGTGCCAGAAGGCTAACAAAATCACTGATTTAAGTGAGAACAGCATGATGTATTGCAAACAAGCAAATCAGGCTTTTTTCAATGTGTGTGTGTATATTTAATGATATTCAAATCAACCGACCCACCTGAGGCAGCTTCTTGTCATCGTCAGACAGACAGTCTACAGCGTTGTTAAACACCTCCTCTACAAGCTGCTTCTCCTCATCTGGAAAAACAAATGGGACATGTGCATATGAAGTGACACGGTTGACCATCAGACGTGTGTAGTGCCACCTCCGCCACCACTCCAAAGCTCAACAGCTTTCAACATTTACATGAGTCAATTTAGCAGACGCTATTATCCAGAGCCACTACAGTAGTGAGTCATTTAGCAGACGCTATTATCCAGAGCCACTACAGTAGTGAGTCATTTAGCAGACGCTATTATCCAGAGCCACTACAGTAGTGAGTCATTTAGCAGACGCTATTATCCAGAGCCACTACAGTAGTGAGTCATTTAGCAGACGCTATTATCCAGAGCCACTACAGTAGTGAGTCATTTAGCAGACGCTATTATCCAGAGCCACTACAGTAGTGAGTCATTTAGCAGACACTTATCCAGAGCCACAAACAGTAGTGAGTCATTTAGCAGACACTCTTATCCAGAGCCACTACAGTAGTGAGTCATTTAGCAGACACTCTTATCCAGAGCCACTACAGTAGTGAGTCATTTAGCAGACACTATTATCCAGAGCCACTACAGTAGTGAGTCATTTAGCAGACACTATTATCCAGAGCCACTACAGTAGTGAGTCATTTAGCAGACACTATTATCCAGAGCCACTACAGTAGTGAGTGCATACATGTTCGTACTGGTCCCCCATAGGAATGGAACCCACAACCCTGGCGTTGCAAACACCACGCTCTACAGACAGCCACACAGGACCCTCTGACTGGACAGGTAGTGAGTGTTTTGTCTGAGAACAATGTTGCAGCGCAGACTATGTAAAAGTACATGCTGTGATAGACAGTCTGATGGATCAGACCAGGAACTGAGGCAAACAGGAGTAAAATACATGCAGATATGATAACCCACAGCCATTTTCATATTCAAATACATGACTTGTATTTGCACTCCACGGTGACTGTAGGCAGGCCCATGTGTATGCCGGTATGGGAGAGTGCGCCTCTCCTCTCCTTCGGAACCCAACCGGCTGCTTACAAATGTAACCAGGGCTGGAATCCTTCTGGCTTTGGACATGAGTAATGGTTCCTTAGGTTATTGGTGGAAGTGGTCATAGTGGGGTAGTGTCATGGTCCGCCTGCTCCCTGGAGTCCTAGCCCACACTGCAGTGTCAGGACAGTCTCACACGGCCACCAACGAGCAAACAGACACGCACACCACAGCCTGTGGGGCGGACATCAACTCTCTGGCACTGGTTAAACTCGTTAGAAAACACACATGCTCGTAGACACACACACAGGCGTGTGCACATGCACGCTCACACAGAGTCACACAGAGTCCATCACACAGACAAATACATCAAGAGTTATTTAATATACACATGTCTTAACACAGAGGTTCCAAACAGACAAACACACATTGTGGAGATGAAAGAACCAGAGGGAGAACGGGCTTATGGTTGGTGTCCTCACACACCCACATACTGGCCACGCAGAGCATTGGGCTAATAACCAAAAGGTCGCTGGTTAGATCCACGAGCCGACTTGGCAAAACATTGTCGATGTGCCCTTGAGCAAGGCACTTAACCCTATTTGCTCCTGTAAGTTGCTCTAGATAAGGAAGTCTGCTAAATGACTCAAATATAAAAGTGTTCTCACCGCTATAGAAATACTAGACGCACTGGTCACATTACTATACAGACACCACACACACCAGACAGACACCATACAGGCGTCACACAGACACTATACTGACGCCACACCATACAGGCGCCACACCATACACAGACACCATACCATACACAGACACTATACAGGCGCCACACCATACACAGACACCATACAGGCGCCACACCATACACAGACACTATACAGGCGCCACACCATACACAGACACCATACCATACACAGACACTATACAGACGCCACACCATACAGGCGCCACACCGCCTACAGACACTATACTGACGCCACACCATACAGGCGCCACACCATACACAGACATCATACAGGCACCACACAATACAGACACCACACCACACACAATACAGACACCATACAGGCACCACACCACACAGTTTAACAGATGACATCCAGGTCAGCCTGAGAAACTGAAACATGTGACCATTTATCATAGTCTGATTCTCTTGGTAGCCTAGTGAAGTGATAGACTACTTATTTAACAACGGGACACTTTATCAGTCAATTAGACAGCAGCAGACACTTCAACATGTGACTACTCATCATAGAGCCAGTCAGTCTGTGATGCTGTTGGTTGGTTGATTCCAGGGCCAGTGTCAGAGGAAAAGCCATGCCTGACAGTTCCAGAAACACAGCCCAGAAACAATGTGTCATAAAGGATTAAACCCCAGCCAGAGAAGTTCATTAGAGGGGGAGGGGAAAGAGAAAAAGCTGGCCAGGGGTCAGGAGGGAGAGAGAAGAGAAAGACTGACTCACGTGGCTCCCTTCTCTCTATGATCCTCAATAGCATTACTACAATCCTTGCCGTCCTGGGGACACGAAGGGCTGCACATTTTGTTTTTTTGCCCTAGTACTACACAGCTGAGTTAAATAATTAAAGATGGATGATTAGTTGAATCAGCTGTGTACTACTAGGGCAAAAAAACTAAATGTGCAGCCCTTGGAGTCCTGAGGACAGAGTTAAAGAAACACTGGATTTGCCTAAACCTGAAAACAGACCAGCAGCTCTGTTTCAATAATTACAACTTAGACCAAACTACAACAGTGCTGCTCCTTATCACGATGCTATTAAAGAACTGCTACGGCGCTATTAAAGAACTGCTACTATTAAAGAACTGCTACGGCGCTATTAAAGAACTGCTACTATTAAAGAACTGCTACGGCGCTATTACAGAACTGCTACGGCGCTATTACAGAACTGCTACGGCGCCATTGAAGAACTGCTACGGCGCCATTGAAGAACTGCTACGGCTCCATTGAAGAACTGCTACGGCTCCATTGAAGAACTGCTACGGCGCCATTGAAGAACTGCTACGGCGCCATTGAAGAACTGCTACGGCGCCATTGAAGAACTGCTACGGCGCCATTGAAGAACTGCTACGGCGCCATTGAAGAACTGCTACGGCGCCATTGAAGAACTGCTACGGCGCCATTAAAGAACTGCTACGGCGCCATTAAAGAACTGCTAGGGCGCCATTAAAGAACTGCTAGGGCGCCATTAAAGAACTGCTAGGGCGCTATTAAAGAACTGCTAGGGCGCTATTAAAGAACTGCTAGGGCGCTATTAAAGAACTGCTACGGCGCTATTAAAGAACTGCTACGGCGCTATTAAAGAACTGCTACGGCGCTATTAAAGAACTGCTACGGCGCTATTAAAGAACTGCTACGGCGCTATTAAAGAACTGCTACGGCGCTATTAAAGAACTGCTACTATTAAAGAACTGCTACGGCGCCATTAAAGAACTGCTACGGCGCCATTAAAGAACTGCTACGGCGCCATTAAAGAACTGCTACTATTAAAGAACTGCTACTATTAAAGAACTGCTACTATTAAAGAACTGCTACTATTAAAGAACTGCTACGGCGCCATTAAAGAACTGCTACGGCGCTATTAAAGAACTGCTACGGCGCCATTAAAGAACTGCTACGGCGCCATTACAGAACTGCTACGGCGCCATTAAAGAACTGCTACTATTAAAGAACTGCTACTATTAAAGAACTGCTACTATTAAAGAACTGCTACTATTAAAGAACTGCTACTATTAAAGAACTGCTACTCTTAAAGAACTGCTACTATTAAAGAACTGCTACGGTGCTATTAAAGAACTGCTACGGTGCTATTAAAGAACTGCTACGGTGCTATTAAAGAACTGCTACGGTGCTATTAAAGAACTGCTACGGTGCTATTAAAGAACTGCTACGGTGCCATTAAAGAACTGCTATGGCGCCATTAAAGAACTGCTACGGCGCCATTACAGAACTGCTACGGCGCTATTACAGAACTGCTACGGCGCTATTAAAGAACTGCTACGGCGCTATTAAAGAACTGCTACGGCGCTATTAAAGAACTGCTACGGTGCTTTTAAAGAACTGCTGCGGTGCTATTAAAGAACTGCTACGATGCCATTAAAGAACTGCTACGATGCCATTAAAGAACTGCTACGGTGCTATTAAACAACTGCTACGGCGCTATTAAACAACTGCTACGGCGCTATTAAAGAACTGCTACGGCGCTATTAAAGAACTGCTACGATGCTATTAAACAACTGCTACGGCGCTATTAAAGAACTGCTACGGCGCTATTAAAGAACTGCTACGGTGCTATTAAAGAACTGCTACGGCGCCATTACAGAACTGCTACGGCGCCATTACAGAACTGCTACGGTGATAAACAGGTTGAGTGAGAGAGAGTGAGAGTGTGAGAGAGAGAGAGAGCGAGAGAGAGAGGAATTGTAAAACCTTCTACGTAAACCACACATCACACACGGCTTACCAAAATTGGTTGTGTAAACAAAATCTTTCACAAGATGTATCAGCGTCAGTGTGTTGCAACGCAACAACAAAGGGAGGAAGAATGTCAAAATATTTGTTATTTTAGTACACACAGCCTCTGGTCAGGATAGAGGGATAGAAACCTCTGTAGGGTCAAGCCAAGATTTATCTACTCCATCATCTTTATCATTACACTGTGTTGTCTCTCCCCCCTCAGAGACTGACTGGGCAGTACCCCATAATGCATTTCTTCACTGTAAGTGGAGCAGAGATCTAAAAGCAGCCGAGAAAGCACAATGGGGTATATTGATGTCTGCTGGAGGAGTCGGCTCGCTGGATACGCAGCCATCCTAGTCTGGCCAGTGAACAGAGAACATTTGGTGCTCCTGCACTTAACTGACTTAATCAAATCACACACGAAAGCGTGAACTTTCGACCAGCTATGCAGAACATACTCTGACTCGTGGGTTCCATTTGGGACAGATCTGCACACAGAAAGGTTGCGTAGTCCAGTATTGAGTGGCATGCTTTTATGTAGCCCATGGCTGACATGCTCTGCCTTCAAATCAGTGGATTTACTTTGTATTGTTAGTCACACCACAAAGACAGCAAAAGGAGAGAGAGCAGTGAGTTACATGTACAGTTAAAATGAACATTGTGGCTGGTAGATTTCAAAATACCTTTTTACAAAAAAATGACACCCCACACACCATACAGACACCACACACACACCATATAGACACCACACACACACACACACACACACTATAAAGACACCATACAGACACCACACACACACACTATAAAGACACCACACAGACACGACACCACACAGACACGGCACCACACAAACACGACACCACACAGACACGGCACCACACAGACACGGCACCACACAGACACGGCACCACAGACACGGCACCACAGACACGGCACCACAGACACGGCACCACACCCCCCCAGACACACATACAGACACCACACACACTATAAAGACACCATACAGACACGGCACCACACAGACACGACACACACACCATATACAGACACCACACCCACACAGGCACCACACCCACCAGACAGACACCCACCCACCAGACAGACGCCACACCCCCGACAGACGCCACACCCCCGACAGACGCCACACCCCCGACAGACGCCACACCCCCGACAGACGCCACACCCCGCCACACCCCGACAGACGCCACACCCCCGACAGACGCCACACCCCCGACAGACGCCACACCCCCGACAGACGCCACACCCCCGACAGACGCCCACACCCCCGACAGACGCCACACCCCCGACAGACGCCCACACCCCCGACAGACGCCACACCCCCGACAGACGCCACACCCCCGACAGACGCCACACCCCCGACAGACGCCACACCCCCGACAGACGCCACACCCCCGACAGACGCCACACCCCCGACAGACGCCACACCACAGACAGAGACACCACAGACAGAGACATCACAGACAGAGACACCACAGACAGAGACACCACAGACAGAGACACCACAGACAGAGACACCACAGACAGAGACACCACAGACAGAGACACCACAGACAGAGACACCACAGACAGAGACACCACAGACAGAGACACCACAGACAGAGACACCACAGACAGAGACACCACAGACAGAGACACCACAGACAGAGACACCACAGACAGAGACACCACAGACAGAGACACCACAGACAGAGACACCACAGACAGAGACACCACAGACAGAGACACCACAGACAGAGACACCACAGACAGAGACACCACAGACAGAGACACCACAGACAGAGACACCACAGACAGAGACACCACAGACAGAGACACCACAGACAGAGACACCACAGACAGAGACACCACAGACAGAGACACCACAGACAGAGACACCACAGACAG
The DNA here is from genome assembly GCF_901001165.1 of Salmo trutta. Lineage (NCBI taxonomy): Eukaryota > Metazoa > Chordata > Actinopteri > Salmoniformes > Salmonidae > Salmo > Salmo trutta. Next base: position 55,335,709 of record NC_042971.1, read on the forward strand.
AGACACCACAGACAGAGACACCACAGACAGAGACTAGAGGTCGACAGATTAATCGGAATGGCCGATTAATTAGGGCCGATTTCAAGTTTTCATAACAAGGGAAGTCAGTTAAGAACAAATTCTTATTTTCAATGACGGCCTAAGAACGGTGGGTTAACTGCCTTGTTCAGGGGCAGAACGACAGATTTTTACCTTATCAGCTTGGGGATTCAATCTTGCAACCTTACGGTTAACTAGTCCAACGCTCTAACCACCTGCTTTACATTGCACTCCACGAGGAGCCTGCCTGTTACGCGAATGCAGTAAGAAGCCAAGGTAAGTTGCTAGCTAGCATTAAACTTATCTTATAAAAAACAATCAATCAATCATAATCACTAGTTAACTACACGTGGTTGATGATATTACTAGTTTATCTAGCCTGTCCTGCGTTGCATGTAATCGCTTAGGTACACGTTGCTCCAACCATAAACATTAATGCATTTCTTAAAATCAATACACAAGTATATATTTTTACACCTGCATATTTAGTTAATATTGCCTGCTAACATGAATTTATTTTAACTAGGGAAAATGTGTCACTTCTCTTGCAAACAGAGTCAGGGTATATGCAGCAGTTTGGGCCGCCTGGCTCGTTGCGAACTGTGAAGACTATTTCTTCCTAACAAAGACAGCCGACTTCGCCAAACGGGGGATGATTTAACAAAAGCGCATTTGCGAAAAAAGCACAATCGTTGCACGACTGTACCTAACCATAAACATCAATGCCTATATACAGAAGTATATATTTTTAAACCTGCATATTTAGCTAAAAGAAATCCAGGTTAGCAGGCAATATTAACCAGGTGAAATTGTGTCATTTTGCGTTCATTGCACGCAGAGTCAGGGTATATGCATCAGTTTGGGCATTGCACTGTTTATGACTTCAAGCTTGTCAACTCCTAAGATTAGGCTGGTGTAACCGATGTGAAATGGCTAGCTAGTTAGTCAGGTGCGCGCTAATAGCATTTCAAACGTCACTCGCTCTGAGACTTGGGAGTGGTTGTTCCCCTTGCTCTGCATGAGTAACGCTGCTTTGAGGGTGGCTGTTGTCGATGTGTTCCTGGTTCGAGCCCAGGTAGGAGCGAGGAGAGGGACGGAAGCTATACTGTTACACTGGCAAGACTAAAGTGCCTATAAGAACATCCAATAGTCAAAGGTATATGAAATACAAATCGTAGAGAGAGAAATAGTCCCATAATTCCTATAATAAATACAACCTAAAACTTCTTACCTGGGAATATTGAAGACTCATGTTAAAAGGAACCACCAGCTTTCATATGTTCCCATGTTCTGAGCAAGGAACTTAAACGTTAGCTTTCTTACATGGCACATATTGCACTTTTACTTTCTTCTCCAACACTTTGTTTTTGCATTATTTAAACCAAATTGAACATGTTTCATTATTTATTTCAGGCTAAATTGATTTTATTGATGTATTATATTAAGTTAAAATAAGTGTTCATTCAGTATTGTTGTAATTGTCATTATTACAAATAAATACATTTAAAAAGAAAATCGGCCGACTAATCGGTAGCGTCTTTTTTTGGTCCTCCAATAACCGGTATCGGCGTTGAAAAATCATAATTGGTCGACCTCTAACACACACACACACACACACACACCACACACACACCACACAGACACACACCATACAGACACACACCATACAGACACACACCACACAGACACACACCACACAGACAGACACCACACAGACACACACCATACAGACACACACCATACAGACAGACACCACACACACCATACAGACAGACACCACACACACCATACAGACAGACACCACAATTTTTATTTACAAATGCGAGTGAAATGCTAGCACTGTGGAGCCACACACACCATACAGACACCCCCCCACAGAGACGCCACACTATACAGATACCATACAATTTTTATTTACTAATGAAATGCTAGCACTGTGGAGCCCTGACCACACGCCAACGTGGCTGGTGAAATCTACCCGCAGCTGGCAGGTTAATTTTAGGCCCTGTTTGAATCCCTTTTGAATGATGCCGACTATTAAAAACACCGTTAGCAAAATTCCTGACATTCCCGTCCCACCCTTGGAGGAGGTACATGGTTGTACTCAGCAGGCACCAAATAGAAGAAAACAGACTGGTGGAGGCAGACTACCTGAATATGTCCAATAAGAATCACCTGTTTTCCACTGCAAAGCACATTGCTATGGTGTGCTCTAATGAATTCTCATTAGGACAGTCATCGAGGGAGTAGCTACCTGTGTTGAAGTCCAGCTTGGACACCTGCAGGGCGTAGGCCTCACACTCCTTCTTACTGAAGCTGAAGATGATAACCGGCTGGAAGTTCTTCTCCATGATCATCTTCACGATCTTGAACACGTTGGACGGCCCTAAAGGAGACAACACACAGTGAACAAAACAAGGGATTTTGGGTAATATTCCATGAATTTTGAAACCCAAATTTAGATGACACTGAATCATCTGACAAAACTTGGCTCACATTAATACTTGTGGTCAGCAGTATAGGCAGTCAGTCACACACCTCGTGTTCCTCCTTTGCGTCCCTTGGTGTCCCACTTGCCCCCTCCGCTGCCGCCCCCAGAGTCCCCTGTGTCTCTCAGCACCTGCATGGCCGTGTTGAAGTTGTCCTCTCTGAACTCTCCCTGGAGGAGACAAGACACGATCAGACACTCTGGATCAATAACCGACCCTAGAGTAGACGATCAGACACTCTGGATCAATAACCGACCCTAGAGTAGACACGATCAGACACTCTGGATCAATAACCGACCCTAGAGTAGACACGATCAGACACTCTGGGTCAATAACCGACCCTAGAGTAGACACGATCAGACACTCTGGATCAATAACCGACCCTAGAGTAGACACGATCAGACACTCTGGGTCAATAACCGACCCTAGAGTAGACGATCAGACACTCTGGATCAATAACCGACCCTAGAGTAGACACAATCAGACACTCTGGATCAATAACCGACCCTAGAGTAGACGATCAGACACTGGATCAATAACCGACCCTAGAGTAGACACGATCAGACACTCTGGATCAATAACCGACCCTAGAGTAGACACGATCAGACACTCTGGATCAATAACCGACCCTAGAGTAGACACGATCAGACACTCTGGATCAATAACCGACCCTAGAGTAGACACGATCAGACACTCTGGATCAATAACCGACCCTAGAGTAGACACGATCAGACACTCTGGATCAATAACCGACCCTAGAGTAGACACGATCAGACACTCTGGATCAATAACCGACCCTAGAGTAGACACGATCAGACACTCTGGATCAATAACCGACCCTAGAGTAGACACGATCAGACACTCTGGATCAATAACCGACCCTAGAGTAGACACGATCAGACACTCTGGGTCAATAACCGACCCTAGAGTAGACGATCAGACACTCTGGGTCAATAACCGACCCTAGAGTAGACGATCAGACACTCTGGATCAATAACCGACCCTAGAGTAGACACGATCAGACACTCTGGGTCAATAACCGACCCTAGAGTAGACGATCAGACACTCTGGGTCAATAACCGACCCTAGAGTAGACGATCAGACACTCTGGATCAATAACCGACCCTAGAGTAGACACGATCAGACACTCTGGATCAATAACCGACCCTAGAGTAGACACGATCAGACACTCTGGGTCAATAACCGACCCTAGAGTAGACACGATCAGACACTCTGGGTCAATAACCGACCCTAGAGTAGACACGATCAGACACTCTGGGCTCATTTCACATTCTGTTCACAGAGGTGTGAATAGTTATCACTAAGCTACGGTTCCCAGAGGTGTGAATAGTTATCACTAAGCTACTGTTCCCAGAGGTGTGAATGGCTATCACACTAAGCTGATACTTGCATGTTTAGCCAGGTACCTAACACCATGCTTAGTCATCCCACTGACAGACATTGTAAACCGAACCTAAATAATGGAGTGATTTTTGTGTGCTCTCATCACTGTAACCCATCTGGCCTGTTACGACAACAGCATGATGCAAGCAATGCTTAACACAGACCTAGCCCGAACCATGAAAAACAGCCCCAGACCATTATTCCTCCTTTACAGTTGGCACTATGCATTGGGGCAGGTAGCATTACTACCTTACTAACTTTAAGCATCAGCTGTCAGAGCAGCTTACCAATCACTGCACCTGTACACAGCCCACCCAACTACCTCATCCCCATATTGTTATTTCTTTTTTTGCTCCTTTGCACCCCAGTATTTCTACTTGCACATTCATCTTCTGCACATCTATCACTCCAGTGTTAATGCTAAATTGTAATTATTTCACCACTATGGCCTATGTATTGCCTTACCTCCATAATCTTACTACATTCGCATACACTGTATATAGATTTTTCTATTGTGTTATTGACTGTACGTTTGTTTATGTGTAACTGTGTTGTTGTTTGGGTCGCACTGCTTTGCTTTATCTTGACCAGGTCGCAGATGTAAATGAGAACTTGTTCTTAACTGGCCAACCTGGTTAAATAAAAATAAAATAATTCTCCTGGCATCCGCCAAACCCAGATTAGCCTGTCAGATGGTGAAGCGTGATTCATCACTCCAGAGAATGCGTTTCCACTGCTCAAGATTCCAATGGCGCAGAGCTTTACACCAGTCCAGCCAACATTTGGCATTGTGCATGGTGATCTTAGGCTTGATTGCGGCTGCACGGCCATGGAAACCCATTTCATGAAGCTCCCAACTAACAGTTATTGTGCTAACATTGCTTCCAGAGGCAGTTTGGAACTCAGTAGTGAGCGTTACAACTGAGGAATTATGATTTGTACGCCCTACACGCATCAGCAGTAAGGTTCTGTGAGCTTGTGTGGCCATCCACTTCACAACTGAGCCCTTGCTGCTCCTAAACATTTCCACTTTATCTTTATGGATACATATATCAAATGACTGTACAATGAAGTGAATGAAGTGTATTTCCACTGTGACAGGGTGTGCATCATCTGTGTGTGAGTGTGTATAGTAAATGCAGAAGGCAACGTGTTGTCACAGTCAAGACAGAGGAAACCTCTGGTATTGTGGATGTCCTTACGTTCTCATCCACCACAAGGTGAAGTCCGTCGCCACCTGCTGGGAAGATGTAGTGCTGCAGGGGGGTGGGCCGAAAGTCAGTATACACCACGTGACAGGGCTGCATGGGGACAAGAAGAAGTCACCAGTAAAGTATTAGCATTTCATCACAATAACTATTTATTCAACCTTTATTTACAGTTAAGTCGACTCAGTCAATTCTTTCCAAGTGTGTGCTCAGCCTTCGAAAGGGAACAGCCAGTGTTGCAGCCCAGTCCTTCTGCTGACCAAGGTTAGTCTGGCACTGGAGTGAGACTGGGCAGCCAGGGGGATGGCAGACCGGTCACTAGACAGTTCCGAGGGGACGGGTCTTTAAAAGTAATAGGATATGTGGTGGACACCACTGGAAGCACAAGATGGGGGACGTCTGTCAACAGCCTGCGCTTCTTATAGGAAGTCAAGTAAGTGACCAAGTTAATTAAATAAACCCCACCTGTTTGTGGAGGTGGCAGATCCACTCAGCAAACTGCTTGGCGTTGGGGATGGTGGCGGACAGGAAGACATAGTGGACATTGTCAGGAAGCAGGATGATGGTCTCCTCCCAGACCACGCCACGCTCTGCATCTCTCATGTAATGGATCTCATCAAAGATGACCCAGGCCACCTCTCTCATGACCTCTGACCCTCGGTACAACATGCTCCTCAGGATCTGAAACAATAAGGAGAAGTTCACTTTATTGTCCAAATGCCCAACAGAAATGAGTCTTCCATTTTATCCGTATCCCTCCAAAATACAGAATGGAGCAGAAGAGACAGATGAGAGCAGGGGACGGAGGTCGGAGCGGGGGTCGGAGCCAAGGGCAATATCAAGTTGAGCAGACAGAGTGGAGAGTTGATAATGTGATGATAATCGACTGATAACGGAAAGCTCTGATGTTGTACCTCAGTGGTCATGACAAGGCAGGAGGCAGTGGGGTTGATGGTGACATCACCGGTCATCAAGCCAACATCTTGGAACTCTTCGTACATCTCTCTGTACTTCTGGTTACTCAGGGCCTTGATGGGGCTGGTGAAGATGACCCTCTGTTTCCCTCTCAGGGCTAGAGCTATGGCATACCTGGAGGAGGGGCAGACGTGGGTTTGGGAAAGTGTTTCAGAGACTGCCTAGATACACTAATCTGGCCCTTGAGGTCCTAAGTACATGAACTGATTTTGACCTGGGACATCAGGTGAGTGGAATCTCGAGCCAATCAGTGACATGAATCAATTAACTAATTTACAGACAAAATAACATACAATCAGTGTGTCAAACTCACTCTGCACAGACAGTCTTTCCTGCAGAGGTGTGGGCAGACACAAGCACTGACTGGTTGTTGTCTATGCACAGAATGGCCTCACGTTGGAAGGGATCCAGAATGAAGGGGTACTCCTGCAAAACAGACCAATAAGACGTTAGCAAGAACAGAAATGGGTGGACTGGAGTCACTTGACAAGGCAATGTTTAAGGCCCTGATTTTCAGAACGTGCTTTCACCATATCCACGCAACAGAGATTTACAGTTACACTACCTTGGCTGCTTTCCCCACACGAGGCTTAAGCTGTGTGTACTCCTCATTGGCTGGCAGGGCTACCTGTTCAGGTAAAGGAAAACAGAAATGTCAATAAGGGGAAGCCAGTTGATATAGTGGACTATACCCAGGTTTCATAAATTAATAAAAAATAAATATATTTTGTTAATATTTCAAAAGACCTGTGAAAGCTCTTACCTCGTGATTGCATCCTTCCACTGTCTCAACCGGCTCCACCTTCACTTTGGGCATGCAGTCTGCAAGACTGGGGATGGCCATTTCATATTCATTAGCATTCAATCCGTTAACCAACCGTGAGTAGAATTCACACGGCACTCTAATTTGCATATCATATAGCCATGTGTCTACACCAACAGGGAATCATAACACTTTACACAATTACACATCTAGGCAGTCGGTAGAGATGAAAGAGTGCACTGAAATTGCAGTGGGCCGGACTCAAACCCATGCTGCAGCGGTAGCTATATCTGATCTTGAGGCAGCAAATCTAGAATTGTTCAAAGTCACATCTTACTTGATCTCCTCTGTAGAGACAGTCTCCAGCTTGGCCTTCTTCCCGAACACCACCTCATCTGTCCCGTCGTTGTCTGCTTCCCTCTTGGTCTTGGCAGCAGGGGGCTCGTTCTTTCCGCGTTCATCATTATTACTGGTTGCTTTCCTGAAAAGTGAGAATAAATCAGTAATGTTATTTTAGAATAGAAGAGGCTGCAGTGCATGTGCTTTCTCATCCTACAGTTACAAATAACTCCATTCACAATATTAAGTAGCAGCCTGCCTACCTGTTGGCTCTTGGTCCTTGTATTCTATCCTTTAACTTTTAATTCCTTCAAATTGCATCTTCCATTGATTAGATACACTATACGGCCAAAAGTATGTGGACCCCTGCTCGTCGAACATCTCACTCCAAAATCATGGGCATTAATCTGGATTTGTTACCCCTTTTGCTGCTATAACAGCTTCCACTCTTCTGAGAAGGCTTTTCACTAGATGTTGGAACATTGATGCGGGGACTTGCTTCCATTCAGCCACAAGAGCATTAGTGAGGTCGGTCACTGATGTTGGGCGATTAGACCTGGCTCGCAGTCAGCGTTCCAATTCATCCCAAAGTTGATTGATGGGTTGAGGTTAGGACCCTGTGCAGGCCAGTCTTGTTCTTTCACACCGATCTTGACAAACCATTTCTGTATGGACCTCATTTGTGCATGGGGGCATTGTCATGCTGAAACAGGAAAAGGCATTCCCAAAACTGTTGCCACAAAGATGGAAGCACAGAATTGTCTAGAATGTCATTGTATGCTGAAGCGTTACAATTTCCCTTCACTGGAACTAAGGGGCCTAGCCCAAACCATGAAAAATATCCCCAGACCATTATTCCTCATCCACCAAACTTTACAGTTGGCACTATGCATTGGTGCAGGTAGCATTCTCCTGGCATCCGCCAAAGCTAGATTCGTCCGTCGAACTGCCAGATGGTGAAGCGTGATTCATCACTCTAGACAACGCCTTTCCAGTGCTCCAGAGTCCAATGGCGGCGAGCTTTACACCACTCCAGCCGACGCTTGGCATTGCAAAATAGCCTAATCTTCATGACTAATGTTCAAACAGTATCAAGGTTCTGGTCTAATGCTTCAAAAATGTTAGGCATAACCATGTTCATGGAACTCTAGGGCTTGTGTGCTGCTGCTCGGCCTTGGAAACCCATTTCATGAAGCTGACGTTGCTTCCGGAGGCAGCTTGGAACTCGGTAGTGAGCGTTGCAACCGAGGCCAGACGATTGGTATGCGCTTCAGCACTCCCGTTCTGTGAGCTCGCATGGCCTACCGCTTTGCGGCTGAGCCGTAACGGTTCCAAGGCGTTTCCAGCACTTACAGTTGACAAGGGCAGCTTTAGCAGGGCAGAAATTTGACATACTGACTTGTTGGAAAGGTGGCATACTAGGACAGTGCCACGCTGAAAGTCACTGAGCTCTGTGTGCTCTATTTTATACACCTGTCAGCAATGGGTGTGACCGAAATTGCCAAATCCACTCATTTGAAGGGGTGTCCACATATACATATATATTTACTACTGCTCCATATCTTGGCAGGTTATTATTCCACAGCAATATCTGGCTGATCTTCCAAAGTGTGGTCCTTTGATAAGGGTCAAACTTCAAACTGAATGAGGGACACAGTGGAACATCTGTACAGAATGGCATATTGGGAAGGCCGCTATCGGATTGGTGCATGGGAGATCAACCCCGTTAAGCAGACCGGAACTGACCATTTATTTCAAAAGTCAACGGCGTGAGTAAAACAACGTAATTTATCTACCATCTTTAATACCAGCCATATTGCAAGCGATGCGTATCTACGTGTCTAAACGTTAACACAGCGTCGGGATTGTAATGTAGTTCACGAGGCCATCGTGGACGAAGTTAATGTCTGAGGACTGTAGGGAGAAGGCAGAATGCTGCCTAGTTTGATAGTTACCTTCCGACTATACTATATCTAAAATCACTAACACTAGATATTTGAACGAATAAAATGTGGCGAAATGTTCATACTGGTAAACACACAAATCTCACTCCCAAGAGTCTGGGATTAAACATAAACCAGTGTAAATGTAACGTTAGGCATTGGGCTGTAAAGTTAGTAGCTAGGCGTCGTTAGCATTATTTAGCCAGCAAGGCTAGATGCTGTTTGCGAGTGTTCTCATTTGATAGTTGTCTGTGTCATTACTTTATGAATTGAAAATAACTTTCTAACCGAATGAAAACCCATAACTAACATACCCCTTTTCAGGTATTGGTGGTTTCTTTTTAGTTGAAGATGTTTGTTCTTCATCGAACACGCTGAACAAATCGTCTCCAAAGGCGTCCGCCATGATTGCAAGATGAAAACACACAAATCCCACAATGCAACAATATTACTTCCGCTACGGCAACCGGAAACTACCAATTCATAACTCGCGAAAAATATTTTAGACGCGTTTTATTATTTGGCAAACTAGCCACAGCATTATTATGAATATAGAAAATATGCTGGACTCCACTCTTGAATAGTCAATCGTTTATACTGCCGATATACTAGTCTAGTACAGCGGTGTTATAACGTGTTATTATAACGTGACAGACAGATTGCGTTGTAAGTGCTTGTGTCTTTTCACCGGTGTCTGCAAGGTGTAGCTGTTTGCTAACTAGCTAACGTTACTAGCTAGCTATCTGTTTTTAGAGTAGCCAGACAACCGTCATATTTTAAGAAACATATGAAATTAGCTGTTGACTGATGTTTTTAAATGTATTAGACCTGTAGGGCAACAGATCGCAGTCTCTCAATGGGTGGAAAGAAGAAGAAATCAGCCACTGTCCCTACAGTCCAACCGGCAGCAGCAGCCAACAATGTTCCTGCTGCTGGAAACGGAGTGGCTGACCTTGCTACTACTGGGAAAAAGCAGAAGCCAACTCCTGCTAAAGCTGCTGTGAAAGAAAACAAGCCAAAAGGTATGTCACTCATATAAAGTAATGTCTAGTTAGCTAGCTAGATCTGAGCAGAGTTAGGTCTCAGAAGGCTGTGGCTGTTGTTATGAGTCAGAAACCCCTGGTGGGTAATGATAGCCTGTAATACATGATTCAATGTTGGATGGCATATGGCAGGCATAATTAAACCATCTGTGTGAGTCTGACACTTTCATTGACTCGTTTGACAGGTCCAAAGACCTACAGCCTCACAAACACAGCACAAGTGGACACAGGAGGAGTCACTGACAAGTCTATACTCAAAGTAAGTGTGCAGAATAGACTGATGTTTAACCCTGTTATTAGCCTACTACTTTATAAACACGTCCTGAAATGTTTTACTTCTGTTACAGGTTGTCATTCAAACAGACTTGGAGAAGAAGATCATCAAACTGATCAATGATTTCAGGCAAGAGAATGGAGACAAAGGACCAATATCAGGAAGACTCACCAACAAGAAACTGCTGGTAAAGAACATCATGTGTCACAGTAACAAACGAGCCTTGATTCACATGTCTGTCATATGTATTTTGTTAATCTATTCTAATGTCATATGCTTTGTGTTACACTGTCATGATGTAGCCTGTGATTGTGTTTTACAGGATCTCTACTTAGCTCTGCAGAAGTTCAAGTTTAAGACGGAGCACATTGAGGAAGCCATGAAAAGCAGTGTGTTGTATGGAGGAGACCTGCACTCTGCCCTCGACTGGCTTTGCCTGAACCTGAAAGATGGTACTTTTACTTTGATTTTCAAATTGTCTGTTCTTTTTACCTTCTTATCGCAATAAACTTCTTCACTGATCCTCTGACTGACTCGTTTTACTCTAGCTTTCTTTGATTCCCTCCTTCAGAGGAGCTGCCAGCCGGTTTCAGTCAGAGGATGCAGGAAGAGAACCATGAGACCAAGCCAAAGTTCCAGCCTGCACCCCAAGCACCCGAACCTGAATCTCCCAAAGAACCGAAGAAAGAGCCGGCAAAGGTGGGGAAAATATAGCCTTGATCCACCCTTTCCTATTGTGTTGCTTAGAGTATGCGGAGCGAATGTGACATTTACAGTCTGGCAACGTAAGATTATGGGAAACATTTTCTACACATTCTGAGTCTGTGAGTCAATGAATGATCAGTCATCTCCATGGTGATCTCCATGTTGACAGGTGCCTGTGAAGGATGAGGGGGCCAGTGTGAAGGAGTGGATCCTTAGATACGCAGAGCAGTCCAGTGAGGAGAGCAGCGAAGAAGATGAGGAGCAGAGTGGGAAGAAGACACGGAACCCAGAACTGGATGAGAAGTTTGATCCGGTAAGCTGAACTCAGCAATCATGTCACACATTCACCTGTTACACTGACATGTACTGTATAAATGATGACAATCTATGCTGGTCTTACTTTTCTCATAGCCTGGGTGCAACTCTGTTTCTGTGCTCTTGCCAACACATTATGGAATGTTTAGCATGACAATTCCATAAGGAGTTGGCAAGAGAGCAGAAACGGACTGGCACACAGGCTACTTTTCTGAAAGTTCTAGGGACTATAACTACTGGGTACTACTTGATGGGTAATACTGTTTCCCTTCACTCTGGTTATGTCATGTGATGTTGTGTAGAACGACAGGTACCTGGTGCTCACTGCACAGCTGTACGATGCCAAGGAGATGGCTGCTACAGCCAAGGCCAAGAAGGACAAAGGAGGACAGAGGACTGCACAGGACAGAATCAGAGTCATACAGCAAGGTCTGTCTGGGTCCTCCATTGTCAACTGAACACCCACATAATCTATATCAGGGATGGGCAACTTTGAACGGGGATGGGGGCCACAAAAAAATCGGAACTCATCATGAGGGGCCTCAGTGGCACGTGGGTCTCCGTACCCACATCCATACCCACACATGCAGTCAGAGCCGGCCCTAAGCAAAATGTTGTCCCCCCCCCAACAACAGAAACATTTTGCCATTTTAAAGCACGTTTGCTCCAATTCTACACATTTAGCCATGGGGCAAAAATAAGATTTTGTTATTTTATAACTAATTTCATGCAATTCTACTAATTTTGCCTAGAGAAAAATGTGAAGTTTTACAGCTACTTTCCTGCAATTGTACACATTTTTCCATAGGGTGGAAAGAAATGTTAGCAGTTTTTAATATGATATCTGAGTCAGAGTGATTAACAAAATCAATGGGGGACCACCCAGTCGGTAATTCAACCATGATTACTACAAGTTTAGATAACTTACCAATCTAAAACAATTTTTACTTAAGTGACTGTCAGTAATCCAACTATTTAATTACCTGACGCGTGAATAAAGTAACAACCGGGCATGGAAACATGAAATGCCGGTACAGTTTTAGAAATGCCGACAGACAATTTGTTCGTTAGACATGGTGGGATCTTTTCGTGTCGGTAAAATTAATTATGCAAGAAATGGCGGTAGAAACACCTTATGATATAATAACAATAACCATCAAACTTGGAGTCACGCGATGATATGCTGTATGGTCCTCCCACTACGACTCAGGAAAGCATGTAGTTTATTAGGCTACAGATGAAATAAGTAATGAACTTCACAGTGGTGATAGTGCAAGGTGATGAGCTTGGTGCTCCTTTCCAATAAATATTGAGGGTCGTACTCTGTTGACATCAATGCTTGGCCGCCGTTTGACAAATACAAATAAATCGCTCTCATCTATAATAATCTCATAATGCAGGTAGCCTACCCGCACTGTATCTGCGAGCTGTTGGTTAGAGCGCATGTGCCAAGACGAGAGTAGACATATTTGCTATATAACACAACAGTTTTGTGACATAACCATCAGTAGAGTTGAAAATGCGATGGAAACCCATTGGAATTTAATGGCAAAGTACATTTTTATCTGCACTACGTCATCACGCACAGCCTTTTATCCACAAAAGGTCAGTTTAATTGAAACACATCCCTGGTGGGAAAATGCTCATATTGTTTTATACACATTTTTGAATATTTGCATGAAAATCTGTTGCAAACTGGATGGAAACCTAGCTACTGACTAACATAGAAAGAGAAACTGCTGATGCACAACCAATTTTCGAAATTGCACTTTGTGTATTCTACTATTCTAACTCTCAACAGTAAGCTGAGACCCGACTGAGTTCCTAAAAAATATATATTCAGTACCAGTCCTATGGTACTGTAAATATTTGTTGTTATGTTTTGGTATTTGGAAATGTATCCGTGGGCCTACATAATGGGGCCGCTGCCAGTTGCCCACCCCTGATCTGCATACATACTTTAAAACTATTTACAATAACATATTCATCAATGTTCCTTATTTGACCACAGAGCATCCTTTTTGATAATATTTCCTAGAAGTAAACTCAGCAAAAAAAGAAACGTCCTCTCACTGTCAACTGCGTTTATTTTCAGCAAACTTAACATGTGTAAATATTTGTATGACCATAACAAGATTCAACAACTGAGACATAAACTGAACAAATTCCACAGACATGTGACTAACAGAAATGGAATAATGTGTCCCTGAACAAAGGGGGGTCAAAATCAAAAGTAACAGTCAGTATCTGATGTGGCCACCAGCTGCATTCAGTACTGCAGTGCATCTCCTCCTCATGGACTGCACCAGATTTGCCAGTTCTTGCTGCGAGATGTTATCCCACTCTTCCACCAAGGCACCTGCAAGTTCCCAGACATTTCTGGGGGGAATGGCCCTGGCCCTCACCCTCCGATCCAACAGGTCCCAGACATGCTCTTCGCTGGCCATGGCAGAACACTGACATTCCTGTCTTGCAGGAACTCACGCACAGAACGAGCAGCATGGCTGGTGGCATTGTCATGCTGGAGGGTCATGTCAGAATGAGCCTGCAGGAAGGGTACCACATGACGGAAAAGGATGTCTTCCCTGTAACGCACAGCGTTGAGATTGCCTACAAGGACAACCAGCTCAGTCCGATGATGCTGTGACACACCACCCCAGACCATGACGGACCCTCCACCTCCAAATCGATCCCACTCCAGAGTACAGTCATGGCCAAAAGTTTTGATACACAAATATTAATTTTCACAAAGTCTGCTGCCTCAGTTTGTGTGATGGCAATTGCATATACTCCAGAATGTTATGAAGAGTGATCAGATTAATTGCAATTAATTGCAAAGTCCCTCTTTGCCATGCAAATGAACTGAATCCCCCAAAAACATTTCCACTGCATTTCAGCCCTGCCACAGAAGGACCAGCTGACATCATGTCAGTGATTATCTCGTTAACACAGGTGTGACTGTTGACGAGGACAGGGCTGGAGATCACTCTGTCATGCTGATTGAGTTTGAATAACAGACTGGAAGCTTCAAAAGGAGGGTGGTGCTTGGAATCATTGTTCTTCCTCTGTCAACCATGGTTACCTGCAAGGAAACACGTGCCGTCATCATTGCTTTGCACAAAAAGGGCTTCACAGGCAAGGATATTGCTGCCAGTAAGATTGCACCTAAATCAACAATTTATCGGATCATCAAGAACTTCAAGGAGAGCGGTTCAATTGTTGTGAAGAAGGCTTCAGGGCGCCCAACAAAGTCCAGCAAGCGCAGGGACCGTCTCCTAAAGTTGATTCAGCTGTGGGATCGGGGCACCACCAGTACAGAGCTTGCTCAGGAATGGCAGCGGGCAGGTGTGAGTGCATCTGCAAGCACAGTGAGGCGAAGACTTTTGGAGGATGGCCTGGTGTCAAGAAGGGCAGCAAAGAAGCCACTTCTCTCCAGGAAAAATATCAGGGACAGACTGATATTCTGCAAAAGGTACAGGGATTGGACTGCTGAGGACTGGGGTAAAGTCCTTTACTCTGATGAATCCCCTTTCCGATTGTTTGGGGCATCCGGAAAAAAGCTTGTCCAGAGAAGACAAGGTGAGCGCTACCATCAGTCCTGTGTCATGCCAACAGTAAAGCATCCTGAGACCATTCATGTGTGGGGTTGCTTCTCAGGCAAGGGAGTGGACTCACTCACAATTTTGCCTAAGAACACAGCCATGAATAAAGAATGGTACCAACACATCCTCTGAGAGCAACTTCTCCCAACCATCCAGGAACAGTTTGGTGATGAACAATGCCATTTCCAGCATGATGGAGCACCTTGCCATAAGGCAAAAGTGATAACTAAGTGGCTCGGGGAACACAACATTGATATTTTTTCCTGGGTCCATGGCCAGGAAACTCCCCAGACCTTAATCCCATTGAGAACTTGTGGTCAATCTTCAAGAGGCGGGTGGACAAACAAAAATCCACAAAATCTGACAAACTCCAAGCATTGATTATTCAAGAATGGGCTGCCATCAGTCAGGATGTGGCCCAGAATTTAATTGACAGCATGCCAGGGCGGATTGCAGAGGTCTTGAAAAAGAAGGGTCAACACTGCCATTATCGACTCTTTGCATCAACTTCATGTAATTGTCAATAAAAGCCTTTGACACTTACGAAATGCTTGTAATTATACTTCAGTATTCCATAGTAACATCTGACAAAAATATCTAAAGACACTGAGGCAGCAGACTTTGTGAAAATTAGTATTTGTGTCATTCTCCAAACTTTTGGCCAGGGCTGTACAGGCCTCGGTGTAACGCTCATTCCTTCAACGATAAACGCGAATCCGGCTATCACCCCTGGTGAGACAACTGGGACTCGTCAGTGAAGAGCACTTTTTGCCAGTCCTGTCTGGTCCAGTGACGGTGGGTTTGTGCCCATAGGCAACGTTGTTGCCGGGGATGTCTGGTTAGGACCTGCCTTACAACAGGCCTACAAGCCCTCAGTCCAGCCTCTCTCAGCCTATTGCGGACAGTCTGAGCACTGATGGAGGGATTGTGCGTTCCTGGTGTAACTTGGGCAGTTGTTGTTGCCATCCTGTACCTGTCCCGCAGGTGTGATGTTCGGATGTACCGATCCTGTGCAGGTGTTACACGTGGTCTGCCACTGCGAGTACGATCAGCTGTCCGTCCTGTCTCCCTGTAGCGCTTTCTTAGACGTCTCATAGTACAGACATTGCAATTTATTGCCCTGGCCACATCTGCAGTCATCATGCCTCCTTGCAGCATGCCTAAGGCACATTCATGCAGATGAGCAGGGACCCTGGGCATCTTTCTTTTGGTGTTTTTCAGAGTCAGTAGAAAGGACACTAAGAGGCCTACGTTTTCATAACTGTGACCTTAATTGCCTACCATCTGTAAGCTGTTAGTGTCTTAACGACCGTTCCACAGGTGCATGTTCATTAATTGTTTATGGTTCATTGAACAGGCATGGGAAACAGTGTTTAAACCCTTTACAATGAAGATCTTTGAAGTTATTTGGATTTTTACTAATTATCTTTGAAAGACAGGGTCCTGAAAAAGGGACATTTATTTTTTTGCTGAGTTTATATAGGTTTTATTTTCACACCACATATTAATGGTTATGTTTCTATTCACATTTTAGAGATGAAGCCACTAGAATCCCATCCTATGTTCAACACAGCGATAAAAGTTGTAGACACGCCTAAAGTCGAGGAGAAGAAACCACCTGCTCCAACTGAGGGGAAGGAAGAACTGGCATTCGGCCTGTTTGAACAAGCTGAAAAGGAAACGCCCCCTCCCGCAGAGAAAAGTAAGTATGGATTGACAAAACATCTTTGTTTGGTCAATCTGAGGGGAGGACAGCTCATAATAATGGCAGGGACGGAGCAAATGGAACGGCATCAAACACATGGAAACCATGTGTTTGATGTTGGTGATACCATTCCACTTATTCCGCTCCAGCCATTACCAGGAGTCCGTCCTCCCCAATTAAGGCTCCACCAGCCTCCTGTGGTGTCAACTGAGTAGATGATGCACTGTATCTGTACTTATTCAAAACAATAGTGCATGGCAGTGGTATATGAGTGTACAAATGCATACTAAGTTGTGTAGTAAAATCCTACACATTACAGTATAACTGATTGTGGTACTGAGGTTTCGTATTAAAACATCACATTTATTTCTGTCTCAGCAGCGAAAAATAATGAGCCTAAAGACATCCGTAACTTTGACTACACGGCTCGCAGCTGGACCGGCAAGTCCCCCAAACAGTTCCTGATTGACTGGGTCAGGAAGAACCTCCCTAAGAGCCCTGCTCCCTCCTTCCAGAAGGTTGCTGCTGGGAGATACTGGAAGTGCAGGTGAGTGATTGGATCCAGTCTCAGGATCTCTGGCATGTTGTTAAAGTAGTCCGCAGGCTTGTGATCAATGCCATTTCATTCAGTCAACTCTGCTTTTTCAATGAGTTTTCATTGAGTTGGAATTTCAGTTGATTAAAATGAAATTGACCTTAACATTGGTAGTCAGAGAAGTTGCACATCTGTTTTCTGCAATCTGTTATCCTCCAGGGTTAGTGTTTGGAAGATGGACAGTTTTAGCCTGGCTGACATGGTACACAGCCAGGGAGAGCTGACACACTGGTCTGGACAGGAGTCTGTTTTAAATGCAGAATTCACGCACAACCACATCAACAACCACACACAGCCCCTGAGAGCCACACCCTAACCCTGATCCAACCACACACAGCCCCTGAGAGCCACACCCTAACCCTGATCCAACCACACACAGCCCCTGAGAGCCACACCCTAACCCTGATCCAACCACACACAGCCCCTGAGAGCCACACCCTAACCCTGATACAACCACACACAGCCCCTGAGCGCCGCCCATTTCCATGAGGTCTCAACAACCCCCAGGAAAGAAAAAACGTTTGAAAGAACCAATCCGGGTTAGGGGCAGTGGGGTTCGGGGGCTGTGTGTGGTTGTCTATGTGGGCGTTTGAGTGAGAAAGACACAGAGGAGAACCAACCAGTAAAAAATCACAGCCCCCTTCATTATCGTGCCTGCAACATCAAGGAGCCTTTCCAGGTGGTGAAGTCAGGAAGACTTGGAGTTTGGTGTCAGCCAGACTTAGACAGTGTATGACGTGTTGTGATTAAGTTTTGTCTTACAGTAAGACTGGTATTGTTTCTCCCAGGGTTCGTGTTCAGAGACTGGATGATGTTTTGGAGGTTTGTCCCAATATCCTCACTGAGGACGGCATGCAGGCTCAGCACCTGGGTGCTACACTGGCCATCTACAACCTATGTAAAGGACAGGTGAGTTCATATTGTATGTAACCTCAACTAGAGTCAAGTGTGTTTCTGATGGTGTTTTACATTCCAATAACCGTAACCTGTGTCTCTCTCTCTGTCTGTCTGTGTGTGTGTCTCTCTCTCTCTCTCTCTCTGTCTGTGTGTCTCTCTCTTTATTTCTCGGTCTGTCTGTCTCTCTTTTTCTCTCGCTCTCTCTCTGTCTGTCTGTCTCTCTCTCTCTCGCTCTCTCTGTCTCTCTGTCTCTCTCTCTCTCTCGCCATCCCAGTCAGTCCATATGTTGATCCCTCCCACGTACCGTGAGGTGTGGCTGGAGTTGCGGGACAGCGAGCAGGCAGAGGAGGAGGAGCTCCGCACAGCCATCAACAAACCCCGAGACCAGTTCATCGCCCGACTGCTGACCCGGCTGAAACAGCAGCAACCCCAGAAGAAGTGTCCTTCTCCCCAGCCAGGGCTGCAGGGAGCTGGGGACGAGCTCGAGGATGACTGGGAGAGCCTGGCCAACCTGGAGGAAGAGGAGGACCCAGGGAAAGCAATTACACCGAAGCAGAGAGGCGGTGGGGTTGCAGAGGTGGCGGCTCGGGCCCTTCTTCTGAAGCTCCGTGGCTCGGCCCTGTCCAGGCGGTTACAGGTCTGTAATGTTTTTAATCTATTTTTAATCAGTTTTAATGTCTTATCAATAGTTGTAATATTGTGGAGTGACACTTTACTAAATGTTTATAAACTCTACAGATGGACAGAGAGCAGCTCCCGGTGTTTCAGCACCGCGTGCGGGTTATGGAGGCTCTGCGGCGCAACCGTGTGGTAGTGGTGGCGGGGGAGACAGGCAGCGGGAAGAGTACCCAGATCCCTCAGTTTATCCTAGAGGAGCTGCTGACTGGGGGAGCTGCTGCCCAGCCCTGTAACATAGTGGTCACCCAGCCCCGCAGGATCTCTGCCATGAGTCTGGCCAGCAGGGTGTCTCAGGAGCTGGGCTGTGACGACGGGCCTGGATCCAAGGTTAGAGGGAATCGGTGATGGGCTGGTGAAAGTGGTTAGGGGGTTTGAGATTGGATTGAGCTTGACTACAATAAGTTGCATGTAGGTTGGGGTGGTGGAAGTGGTTAAAGGGTTACGTTAGGTGGTTTTGTGTGGTTTAGGATATATAGGGTGCCTCAAAAAGGTTAGGTGTTGTGTAAGGGAAGAGTTAAAAGCAGAATGCAACACATTTGATGGAGATATTTTCTATTATTTGTTTACAATGTTGATGTTTCAGTCGTCGCTGTGTGGGTACCAGATCCGGATGGAGAACAAGTCTTCGGACTCGACCCGTCTTCTGTACTGCACCACCGGGGTTCTCCTCAGGAAGCTGCAGCAGGACCACATGCTCAGCTCTCTGACCCACATCATAGTGGACGAGGTATTTAATTATTGTTATTTATATATATATTCTTTTGTGTATTTTACCCCCTTTTTCTCCCCAATTTCGATCTTGTCTCATCGCTGCAACTCCCCAATGGGCTCGGGAGGTGAAGGTCGAGTCATGCGTCCTCCGAAACATGACCCGCCTAGCCGCGCTTCTTAACACCCGCCTGCTTAACCTGGAAGCCAGCCGCACCAATTTGTCGGAGGAAACACCGTTCAACTGACGACCGAGGTCAGCCTGCAGGCCCCCGGCCTGCCACAAGGAGTTGCTAGAGTGCGATGAGCCAAGTAAAGCACCCCCGGCCTAACCCTAACCTAACCTGGACGACGCTGGGCCAATTTTTTGCCACCCAATGGGACTCCCGATCACGGCCGGTTGGGATACTGCTCGGGATCGGACCTGGGTCTGTAGGGACGCCTCGAGCACTGCGATGCAGTGCCTTAGACCGTTGGGCCACTCAGGAGGCCGCTATTTCATTTTTTAAGATACTTTACCAGCAGTATACCACCCTGCATCACACTGCTGGCTTGCTTCTGAAGCTAAGCAGGGTTGGTCCTGGTCAGTCCCTGGATGGGAGACCAGATGCTGCTGGAAGTGGTATTGAAGAGCCGTAGGAGGCACACTTTCCTCTGGTCTAAAAAATAGCCCAAAGCCCCAGGGCAGTGATTGGGGACATTGCCCTGTGTAGGGTGCTGTCTTTTGGATGGGACGTTAAACGGGTGTCCTGACTCTCTGTGGTCACTAAAGATCCCATGGAACTTATTGTAAGAGTAGGGGTGTCAACCCCGGTGTCCTGGCTAAATTCCCAATCTGGCCTGTCGTATCTCTGACTATGATTAAATTATATGACATGCTATTTTATCAAATCGATTACCTAACGTTTAATTTATTACGTGGGGCGGCAGCATAGCCTAGTGGTTAGGGCGTTGGACTAGTAACCGAAAGGTTGCAAGATCGAATCCCCGAGCTGACAAGGTACAAAATCTGTCGTTCTGCCCCTGAACTAGGCAGTGGGTTACACTGTCCCTAGGCCGTCATTGAAAATAAGAATTTGTTCTTAACTGACTTGCCTAGTTAAATAAAGGTTAAAAAAAATCTAATTAAACCATGCAACAATTAAACCATTAATAACATGGGGCACCACGGAAGCATTAATTAATGTAGAGTGGTTATCTCCCAAATCCACTCTTAAAGATCTGAAGATCTTTTATATCAATAGCAGTCAATTATTAATCGTCACCTCGATCGGTCTCATTCTTTGTTGTAAGAAATGGGTTATCTGCACGAACCCTAGCTAATAAGTTGAATCAGCAATACACAAATTGGCTTAATTATTTATTTATTTATATATATATATATATATATATATATATATATATATATATATATATATATATACACACACACACACACACAGGATAGATCATACATCGATTACTTATCATGTCACGAAAGTCCCCTAGTGGGCTAACCAGATATGATGGCTGGTTACACAAAGGTAGGGGGTTGGGTTTGAATGAAAGAGCGGGAAGACTGAGGGACAAAGGGATTGGGTCTTTATCGGACCTTGAGAAGCTATGCTACCGTAAATACAGAATCTTATGCATTCTAATAACCGCCCATTTGGAAAAGGAAAATGCAGCAAGATATATATTTACTCTGTTGCGCTTCGATAGATTGGTCGAAGATGGAAGACTGGTTTATCCAGCAGAGATCCCCATTGTCCTTTGAAGAATATTTCTGGTCGTAGTGTTGTAGAGCTGGTACGTTAAAGTGCCCTGTCGTTCTTCGGAGATTGTCTGTCCTTTCCTAGGCCACGTTTACAGCTGCAGCTGATAACTCGACGTCTAGGATGTATCACTTCTTTAGTGAATAATCGTTCAAAGTTCATACCAAGTTGCCATAATCAGTTTGCACTGTATTCTGGCTGGTCTAGTCAAAATTCACCAGGTGATCGTCACCTCCACTTTGAAATTTGCCCTTTTAAACGTTAGGACAGCAGTCCTAACATTTCTGGAACTAAATGTTAATTTTGTTAGGTTGAAGTTGAAATTAGCCCTTTTTAAATGTATGGACACCAGTCCTCACGTCATCGGGAACTGAGGTTGACTTCCGTCAACGGGCTTTTGTACTGGGGGAGAGAAGGGCATGTTTCATAGTTCTCAACCAATGTCTGTTCACTTGGGCGTGGCCACAGAGTGAGCATAAGTTTAGTTATGATAACAATTCTCTCATTTAGAAGCTAAAATCACATTTCATCTTCTCACAAATAGTTTCATATTTAAACATTTAAATTGCACAACAATTCCATGTGAATCTGATCACTAGAATGTGTAGACTTTCCAAGATAAATTTATATCGTCTTATTAACCTATATAATGTCACAGACAACAACTGATCTGACATCATATTCTTTAAGGACCAACGGACACTTTCAACTGGTTGAGAAAGGGAAAAATGGTTCCAATCCCCAACCTTTTGATGGTATCATACTTTCTCTGTGGTAACACAGGGCTTTCCAAGAGTCCATTCTGTAGAGTGGAGAGAAAAGGGGGAAAGGTATTTATGGGGGAGTCATAAACCTCATCCAACAGGGTAACGTCATGACAGGCCCTCATACCATCACAGTCACAAAATCATTGTTTATACAATTGGCTCGTTCATCCCCCCTCCTCTCCCCTGTAATTATTCCCTCAGTCAATTTACCTGGTAAAATAAGGGTTAGATTTATGAACCGGAGCTGATAAAGCATCAGAGGTGCCGCTGTATTTCGTTTTTATTATTTGTATTAAATGTAACCTTTATTTAACTAGGCAAATCAGTTAGGAACAAATGTTTATTTTACACCGGCCAAACCAGGATGACACTGGGCCAATTGTGCGCCGCCTATGGGACTCCCAATCATGGCCGGTTGTGATACAGCTTGGATTCGAACCAGGGTGTCTGTAGTGACGCCTCTAACACTGAGATGCAGTGCTTTAGACCGCTGCGCCACTCAGGAGCTGGAGTGTCCGTACTGTGAGCATGTGACATGGGGAGCGGGTAGGGAGAGACGGCAACCAACCAAGCCGACTCTCGCAATAGTAAACTAATAGTTGCCATAACTAGGTTATTTGTCATCAAATATGATTACGTGGTACCTGTCAAGACTGCATCAAACCAGGAGAGTTAGTTACGATAGCTAACGCTAGCTAGCTAGGCTAATTGAGGCTGCAGTGCATGCGCTTTCTCATCCTACAGTTACAAATAACAACAACTCCATTCAGAATATTAAATAGCAGCCTGCCAACCTGTTGGCTCTTGGTCCTTGTAGCCTACCCTTTTAACTTTTAATTCCGTCATTTTAATTACATCTTCCATTGATTAAATACACAACATGGCAAAAACAAAAGTATGTGGACACCTGCTCGTTGAACACCTGCTCATGCTATAACAGCCTCCACTCTCTGGGAAGGTGTGTAGTGTATCTCCTAGCTTTTGCCACACACGGAGCGAGGCTCTATGACTGTAGCCTATTGCCGCTTGATGACTTATGACTGGCCAACAACAAATTACACGTGCCACGCTACATTCTCATGAAAAGCAAGAGCAGCTGCATTAAAATGTCTCTCTCTACTGCAGCGGTCGCGTTCTGATCTGTACGGGCCCTTCCTGACAAGTCAGTAAAAATTACACATACCCGAGACGCATACAATGCTCTCCCTCGCCTTCCATTTGGCAAATCTGACCATAATTCTATCCTCCTGATTCCTGCTTACAAAATAGTTTTTAAGCAGGAAGCACCAGTGACTCGATCAATAAAAAAGTGGTCAAATGAAGCAGATGCTAAGCTACAGGACTGTTTTGCTAGCACAGACTGGAATATGTTCCAGGATTCCTCTGATGGCATTGAGGAGTACACCACATCAGTCATTGGCTCCATCAATAAGTGCATCGATGATGTCGTCCCCACAGTGACATACCCCAACCAGAAGCCATGGATTACAGGCAACATCCACACTGAGCTAAAGGCTAGAGCTGCCACTTTCAAGGAGCGGGACTCTAACCCGGAAGCTTATAAGAAATCCCGCTATGCCCTCCGACGAACCATCAAACAGGCAAATCGTGAATACAGGACTAAGATCGAATCGTACTACACCGGCTCTGACGCTCGTCGGATGTGGCAGGGCTTGCAAACCCTTACAGACTACAAAGGGAAGCACAGCCAAGAGCTGCCCAGTGACACGGGCCTACCAGACGAGCTAAACTACTTCTATGCTCGCTTCGAGGCAAATAACACTGAAACATGCATGAGAGCACCAGCTGTTCCAGAAGACTGTGTGATCATGCTCTCCGCAGCCGATGTAAGACCTTTAACCTCTGGGCCAGTGGGACGTTAGCGTCCCACCCTAGTCAACAGCCAGTGGAATTGCGTGGCGCGAAATACAAATACCTCAAAAATGCTATAACTTCAATTTCTCAAACGTATGACTATTTTACACCATTTGAAAGATAAGACTCTCGTAACAGCACAGATGCTGTAATGTCGATAGAGATGCAACAGAAGGACAACAAATTGTCAGACAGGGCACTTCCTGCATGGAATCTTCTCAGGTTTTCGCCTGCCATATGAGTTCTTTTATACTCACAGACACCATTCAAACAGTTTTAGAAACTTTAGAGTGTTTTCTATCCAAATCTACTAATTATATGCATATTCTCGTTTCTGGGCAAGAGTAGTAACCAGTTTAAATCGGGTACGTTTTTTATCTGGCCGTGAAAATACTGCCCCCTAGCCCCAACAGGTTAAACAGGTAAACATTCACAAGGCCGCAGGGCCAGACGGATTACCAAGACGTGTACTGCGAGCATACGCTGACCAACTGGCAAGTGTCTTCACTGACATTTTCAACCTCTCCCTGTTCGAGTCTGTAATACCAACATGTTTTAAGCAGACAACCATAGTCCTTGTGTCCAAGAACACTAAGGTAACCTGCCTAAATGACTACCGTCTGTAGCCATGAAGGGCTTTGAAAGGCTGGTCATTGCTCACATCAACACCATTAACTCAGAAACCCTAGACCCACTCCAATTTGCATACCGCCCTAACAGATCCACAGATGATGCAATCTTGATTGCACTCCACACTGCCCTTTCCCACCTGGACAAAAGGAACACCTATGTGAGAATGCTATTCATTGACTACAGCTCAGCGTTCAATGCCATAGTGCCCTCAAAGCTCATCACTAAGCTACAGTGAAGAAAAAAACTATTTGATCCCCTGCTGATTTTGTACGTTTGCCCACTGACAAAGAAATGATCAGTCTATAATTTTAATGGTAGGTTTATTTGAACAGTGAGAGACAGAATAACAACAAAAAAATCCAGAAAAACACATGCCAAAAATGTTATAAATTGATTTGCATTTTAATGAGGGAAATAAGTATTTGACCCCCTCTCAATCAGAAAGATTTCTGGCTCCCATGTGTCTTTTATACAGGTAACGAGCTGAGATTAGGAGCACACTCTTAAAGGGAGTGCTCCTAATCTCAGCTTGTTACCTGTATAAAAGACACCTGTCCACAGAAGCAATCAATCAATCAGATTCCAAACTCTCCACCATGGCCAAGACCAAAGAGCTCTCCAAGGATGTCAGGGACAAGATTGTAGACCTACACAAGGCTAGAATAGGCTACAAGACCATCGCCAAGCAGCTTGGTGAGTAGGTGACAACAGTTGGTGCGATTATTCACAAATGGAAGAAACACAAAAGAACTGTCAATCTCCCTCGGCCTGGGGCTCCATGTAAGATCTCACCTCGTGGAGTTGCAATGATCATGAGAACGGTGAGGAATCAGCCCAGAACTACACGGGAAGATCTTGTCAATGATCTCAAGGCAGCTGGGACCATAGTCACCAAGAAAACAATTGGTAACACACTATGCCGTGAAGGACTGAAATCCTGCAGCACCCTCAAGAAAGCACATATACATGCCCCTATGAAGTTTGCCAATGAACATCTGAATGTTCAGAGGACAACTGGGTGAAAGTGTTGTGGTCAGATGAGACCAAAATGGACCTCTTTGGCATCAACTCAACTCGCCGTGTTTGGAGGAGGAGGAATGCTGCCTATGACCCCAAGAACACCATCCCCACCGTCAAACATGGAGGTGGAAACATTATGCTTTGGGGGTGTTTTTCTGCTAAGGGGACAGGACAACTTCACCGCATCAAAGGGACGATGGATGGGGCCATGTACCGTCAAATCTTGGGTGAGAACCTCCCTCCCTCAGCCAGCCAGGGCATTGAAAATGGGTCGTGGATGGGTATTCCAGCATGACAATGACCCAAAACACACGGCCAAGGCAACAAAGGAGTGGCTCAAGAAGAAGCACATTAAGATCCTGGAGTGGCTTAGCCAGTCTCCAGACCTTAATCCCATAGAAAATCTGTGGAGGGAGCTGAAGGTTTGAGTTGCCAAACGTCAGCCTCGAAACCTTAATGACTTGGAGAAGATCTGCAAAGAGGAGTGGGACAAAATCCCTCCTGAGATGTGTGAAAACCTGGTGGCCAACTACAAGAAACGTCTGACCTCTGTGATTGCCAACAAGGGTTTTGCCACCAAGTACTAAGTCATATTTTGCAGAGGGGTCAAATACTTATTTCCCTCATTAAAATGCAAATCATTTTATAACATTTTTGACATGCGTTTTTCTGGATTTTTTTGTTGTTATTCTGTCTCTCACTGTTCAAATAAACCTACCATTAAAATTATAGACTGATCATTTCTTTGTCAGTGGGCAAACGTACAAAATCAGCAGGGGATCAAATACTTTTTTCCCTCACTGTAAGGACCCTGGGACTTAATACGTCCCTCTGCAACTGGATCCTGTACTTCCTGACGGGTCGCCCCCAGGTGGTAAGTGTAGGAAACAACACATCCGCCACGCTGATCCTCAACGCGGGGCCCCTCGGGTGCGTGCTCAGTCCCCTCATGTACTCCCTGTTCACTCATGACTGCACGGCCAGGCACGACTCAACACACAACACCATCATTAAGTTTGCAGATGACACAACAGTGGTAGGCCTGATCACCGACAGCGACGAGACAGCCAATAGGGAGGAGGTCAGAGACCTGGCTGTGTGGTGCCAGGACAACAACCTCTCCCTCAATGTGATCAAGACAAAGGAGATGATTGTGGACTACAGGAAAAAGAGGATGGGGCTGTAGTGGAGCAGGTTGAGAGCTTCAAGTTCCTTGGTGTCCACATCACCAACAAACTAACATGGTCCAAGCACAGCAAGACAGTCGTGAAGAGGGCACAACAAAACCTATTCCCCCTCAGGAGACTGAAAAGATTTGGCATGAGTCTTCAGATCCTCAAAAGGTTCTACAGCTGCACCATCGAGAGCTTCCTGACTGGTTGCATCACCTCCTGGTATGGCAACTGCTCGGCTTCTGACTGCAAGGCACTACAGAGGGTAGTGTGTACGGCCCAGTACATCACTGGGGCCAAGCTTCCTGCCATCCAGGACCTCTATACCAGGCGGTGTCAGAGGAAGGCCCTAAAAGTTGTCAAAGACTCCAGCCACCCTAGTCATAGACTGTTCTCTCTGCTACCGCACGGCAAGCGGTACTGGAGCGCCAAGTCTAGGTCCAAGAAGCTTCTAAACAGCTTCTACCCCCAAGCCATAAGACTCCTGACCATCTATCCAAATGGCTGACCATCTAATCAAATGGCTACCCAGACTATTTGCATTGCCCCCACCCTTTTTTTTTACACCTCTGCTACTCTGTTGTTATCATCTATGCCTAGTCACTTTAATAACTCTACCTACATGTACATACTACCTCAAATAACCGGTGCCCCCGCACATTGACTCTGTACCATTACCCCCCTGTATATAGTCTCGCCATTGTTATTTCACTGCTGCTCTTTAATTACTTATTACTTTTATTTCTTATTCTTACTCTTGTTTTTTTCAAATGCATTGTTGGTTAGGGGCTCATAAGTAAGCATTTCACTGTAAGGACTACACTTGTTGTATTTGCCACATGTGACTAATAAAATGTTATTTTATTTGACCCATGACAATCATATCAGATCTGACGCAGACCTGTGAAATTATTTAGAATTCTGGATCTGGACCCGCTCGGGTCCCGATCGCGTCTGTGGAATTCGGGGTCCAGGTGGATCCGTGAAAACCTCTAGTCTGGACATCTGACCTCTTACACACTGCCCAATGTGCCCAGGGTTCGGTCAGACTCACACTTCAGTCTGTGCATGTTTCAGATCAACTACATTGCAGCCAAACTGGGCAGACTTACTAATCTACATATTACCTTGCATGCCAAATAACCAAAATAAACTATACTGCGCCTTGCCTTGCTCAAACTGATCCCATCAAACATGCTGTCTGTCTCATCCATTCTAGGTCCATGAACGCAGCGTCCAGTCTGATTTCCTGCTGACCATCCTGAAGGACGTGGTCCAGAAACGGTCCAACCTGCACCTGGTCATGATGAGCGCCACAGTCGACTGTGATAAGTTCGCTGCCTACTTCAACCGCTGTCCTATAGTCAACATCCCTGGCAGAACCTTCCCTGTCGAGGTTAGATGTCTAGAACTTTTCATTTCCCTATAGTTCACAGATATGAAAATATGAACTGTATTTTCTGTTTAAATTGTATTTTCCGTCACAAGGGAATTATATTCCTGTCCTAGTATGTCTAAGTGCCAAAAAGGATGTTATTTGTATCATACTACTTGTGGTTGTCCTGATATAAAATGTTATTTCAGCGATCGATGTAGTAGAGTATTGTTACAGTGTGACTCTCAGATGTTCTGTTGTATCGTGCTGTATGGTGTTGTCCTGATGTGTTCTGACCATATCATTAAAATGAATAGAAAGGTGAAATAAAATGTCATAATGGGTGGACTGGTCAGCCATTTTGAGTGTCCCCATAGCAATAAAAAAAGTGTAATTCTATTTCTGAAGTGTTTTGTTGCACCTCTATTGTCAGGTGTTCCATCTGGAGGACATAGTGGAGGAGACGGGCTATGTTCTGGAGAAGGACTCTGAATACAGCCAGAAGATCCTGGAGGAGGAGGAGGAAGTCAACATTAACTTCACGCAGAAAGGAGGGAAGAGCATGCAGCACCAGGTGAGAGGGGGTATGACAGAGGGGTGAGATCTTTGGGAGTGAGGGGCCTTGTGATAGTACCTACCTGCTGCATTGGGTCTCAGGGTCAGATTGATTACTGACTTGACTCTGAAAACACTGTATTATTGCCTTATTTCCTAAACTATACTGAATCATTGTGCTGTGTGCAATCCTATTCTACACTTCTGTAAATGCCTCAGATCCATGTTGTGCATTACAGTGAACAGGAACCAATACGTAACTCATGGTGTTTTGTGTGTGTTCTCCAGGAGTTTATAGTGAAAGACTCAGGCTCTGGCTGGGACCTGGGTCCTGACCTGGACCACTTCAGCAGCCGGACCCGCCACGCCCTGCAGTACATGAACCCCAACAAAATCAACATGGAACTGGTCCTGGACTTGCTTGACTACCTGGGTAAATACAGAGTTGCGGGTTCATTCAGCCCAGTGTGAGGACGTGGAGAGAGTTGGAGACTGGAGAGTTAGTCCAGTTTATATTTGCTTTATGGTTGTTGATATGGCTGTACTACACATGTTGGGGCAATTTAGATGTTGATTGATTGATTGGTGTTGCGCATACTGTAATATTTCTTCCCCTTCCCCCAGATAAGTCCCCTCAGTTTGCAGTGGTGGATGGAGCTGTTCTGGTGTTCCTCCCAGGTCTGGCCCACATCCAACAGCTTTATGACCTGCTCTCCACAGACAAGAGGTTCCGTGGCAAAGACAGGTGAGTTTATAGTCTTCACTGACAATGTCATCCTGAGAAGAATGCCATCTTGCGTGCTAGCAATTTATAAATTCATTTAGAAACTATTTTGTTGTAGCATAGGTTTTAGCTTTCATAAAGAGATTTGTTTATGTCTCCCTGTTCAGGTACAAACTGGTAGCCCTGCACTCCACACTGTCATCTAAGGACCAGGCTGCTGCATTTACAGTGCCCCCTACTGGAGTTAGGAAGGTACTGGGGTTTCTTTGTTTAGTGCAGTGATGAACTGAGATACATATTGCTATGAATGAACAAAAGTGATAAAATATTTTTTATTACCCTGTCTACCCTATTTTAGATTGTGCTGTCCACAAACATAGCGGAAACTGGAGTAACAATACCTGATGTTGTGTTCGTTATTGATACCGGAAAGACCAAAGAAAACAAGTACCATGAGAGTAGCCAGATGAGTTCCCTGGTGGAGACGTTTGTCAGCAAGGCCAGCGCCCTCCAGAGGCAAGGCAGGGCAGGACGCGTGCGGGACGGCTTCTGCTTCCGCCTGTACCCCAAATTCAGGTCAGCCCCTCCCTCTCAATCACAGAACAAGTTGCTGTCTACGACATAAATACCTCTACTGCCTTATCTGAGGTCAGCAGCTACAGACGTTACAGCCTGATTGTGAATGTTCTTCTCTGAAACAGGTTTCAGGCTTTCATGGATTACTCCATACCAGAGATACTGAGGGTTCCACTAGAGGAGCTGTGTCTTCATATCATGGTACACTGGCAACTGTAAACTGT
The DNA here is from genome assembly GCF_901001165.1 of Salmo trutta. Taxonomy (NCBI): domain Eukaryota; kingdom Metazoa; phylum Chordata; class Actinopteri; order Salmoniformes; family Salmonidae; genus Salmo; species Salmo trutta. The sequence continues at coordinate 55,366,066 of NC_042971.1, forward strand.
CTGGTTCGTGCCCTGAATGATGATTTGGCTGACCACCGTAACCACCCCAACCACCGTAACCACCCCAACCACCGTAAACCACTCTAACCACCGTAACCACCGTAAACCACCCCAACCACCGTAACCACCCCAACCACCGTAACCACCCCAACCACCGTAAACCACCCCAACCACCGTAAACCACCCCAACCACCGTAAACCACCCCCAACCACCGTAAACCACCCCAACCACCGTAAACCACCCCAACCACCGTAAACCACCCCATCCACCGTAAACCACCGTAAACCACCCCAACCACCGTAACCACCCTAACCACCATAAACCACCATAACCACCCCAACCACCATAAACCACCGTAACCACCCCAACCACCGTAACCACCGTAAACCACCCCAACCACCGTAACCACCGTAAACCACCCCAACCACCGTAAACCACCCCAACCACCGTAACCACCGTAAACCACCGTAAACCACCCCAACCACCGTAAACCACCCCAACCACCGTAAACCACCCCAACCACCGTAAACCACCCCAACCACTGTAACCACCGTAAACCACCCCAACCACCGTAACCACCATAAACCACCCCAACCACCGTAAACCACCCCAACCACCGTAAACCACCCCAACCACTGTAACCACCGTAAACCACCGTAAACCACCCCAACCACCGTAAACCACCCCAACCACCGTAACCACCCCAACCACCGTAAACCACCCCAACCACCGTAAACCACCCCAACCACCACAAACCACCCCAACCACCGTAAACCACCCCAACCACCGTAAACCACCCCAACCACCGTAAACCACCCCAACCACCACAAACCACCCCAACCACCACAAACCACCCCAACCACCGTAAACCACCCCAACCACCGTAAACCACCCCAACCATCCCAACCACCGTAAACCACCCCAACCACCGTAAACCACCCCAACCACCATAAACCACCCCAACCACCGTAAACCACCCCAACCACCCCAACCACCGTAACCACCGTAAACCACCCCAACCACCGTAAACCACCCCAACCACCGTAACCACCGTAAACCACCGTAAACCACCCCAACCACCGTAAACCACCCCAACCACCATAAACCACCCCAACCACCTTAAACCACCCCAACCACCGTAAACCACCCCAACCACCGTAAACCACCCCAACCACTGTAACCACCGTAAACCACCCCAACCACCGTAACCACCATAAACCACCCCAACCACCGTAAACCACCCCAACCACCGTAACCACCGTAAACCACCGTAAACCACCCCAACCACCGTAACCACTGTAAACCACCCCAACCACCGTAACCACCCCAACCACCGTAAACCACCCCAACCACCGTAAACCACCCCAACCACCACAAACCACCCCAACCACCGTAAACCACCCCAACCACCGTAAACCACCCCAACCACCGTAAACCACCCCAACCACCACAACCACCCCAACCACCACAACCACCCCAACCACCGTAAACCACCCCAACCACCGTAAACCACCCCAACCATCCCAACCACCGTAAACCACCCCAACCACCGTAAACCACCCCAACCACCATAAACCACCCCAACCACCGTAAACCACCCCAACCACCCCAACCACCGTAAACCACCACAAACCACCGTAAACCACCCCAACCACCACAAACCACCCCAACCACCGTAAACCACCCCAACCACCGTAACCACCGTAAACCACCGTAACCACCGTAAACCACCCCAACCACCCCAACCACCGTAAACCACCGTAACCACCGTAAACCACCCCAACCACCGTAAACCACCCCAACCACCGTAACCACCGTAAACCACCCCAACCACCGTAACCACCGTAAACCACCCCAACCACCGTAAACCACCCCAACCACCATAACCACCCCAACCACCGTAAACCACCCCAACCACCATAAACCACCCCAACCACCACAAACCACCGTAACCACCCCAACCACCGTAAACCACCTCAACCACCGTAAACCACCCAAACCACCCCAACCACCGTAAACCACCCCAACCGCCACAAACCACCCCAACCACCGTAAACCACCCCAACCACCGTAAACCACCCCAACCACCGTAAACCACCCCAACCACCACAAACCACCCCAACCACCGTAAACCACCCCAACCACCGTAAACCACCCCAACCACCACAAACCACCCCAACCACCGTAAACCACCCCAACCACCGTAACCACCCCAACCACCGTAAACCACCCCAACCACCATAAACCACCCAAACCACCCCAACCACCGTAAACCACCCCAACCACCGTAAACCACCCCAACCACCACAAACCACCCCAACCACCGTAAACCACCCCAACCACCGTAAACCACCCCAACCACCGTAAACCACCCCAACCACCACAAACCACCCCAACCACCGTAAACCACCCCAACCACCGTAAACCACCCCAACCACCACAAACCACCCCAACCACCGTAAACCACCCCAACCACCGTAACCACCGTAAACCACCGTAACCACCGTAAACCACCCCAACCACCGTAACCACCGTAAACCACCGTAACCACCATAAACCACCCCAACCACCGTAACCACCGTAAACCACCCCAACCACCGTAAACCACCCCAACCACCATAACCACCCCAACCACCGTAAACCACCCCAACCACCGTAAACCACCCCAACCACCATAAACCACCCCAACCACCACAAACCACCGTAACCACCCCAACCACCGTAAACCACCCCAACCACCGTAAACCACCCCAACCACCACAAACCACCCCAACCACCGTAAACCACCCCAACCACCACAAACCACCCCAACCACCGTAAACCACCCCAACCACCACAAACCACCCCAACCACCACAAACCACCCCAACCACCGTAAACCACCCCAACCACCGTAAACCACCCCAACCACCGTAAACCACCCCAACCACCACAAACCACCCCAACCTACCCAACCACTGTAACCACCGTAAACCACCCCAACCACCGTAAACCACCCCAACCACCGTAAACCACCCCAACCACCTTAAACCACCCAAACCACCACAAACCACCCCAACCACCGTAAACCACCCCAACCACCACAAACCACCCCAACCACCGTAAACCACCCCAACCATCACAAACCACCCCAACCACCGTAAACCACCCCAACCACCACAAACCACCCCAACCACCGTAAACCACTCCAACCACCCCAACCACCGTAAACCACCCCAACCACCACAAACCACCCCAACCACCCCAACCATCCCAACCACCGTAACCACCGTAAACCACCCCAACCACCGTAACCACCCCAACCACCATAAACCACCCCAACCACCGTAAACCACCCCAACCACCGTAAACCACCGTAAACCACCCCAACCACCGTAAACCACCCCAACCACCGTAAACCACCCCAACCACCGTAAACCACCCCAACCACCACAAACCACCCCAACCACCGTAAACCACCCCAACCACCACAAACCACCCCAACCACCACAAACCACCCCAACCACCGTAAACCACCCCAACCACCATAACCACCCCAACCACCGTAAACCACCCCAACCACCGTAAACCACCCCAACCACCACAAACCACCCCAACCACCGTAAACCACCACAAACCACCCCAACCACCTTAAACCACCCCAACCACCACAAACCACCCCAACCACCGTAAACCACCCCAACCACCACAAACCACCCCAACCACCGTAAACCACCCCAACCACCGTAAACCACCCCAACCACCACAAACCACCCCAACCACCGTAAACCACCCCAACCACCGTAAACCACCCCAACCACCGTAACCACCATAAACCACCCCAACCACCGTAACCACCCCAACCACCATAAACCACCCCAAGCACCGTAAACCACCCCAACCACCCTAACCACCCCAACCACCGTAAACCACCGTAAACCACCCCAACCACCGTAAACCACCCCAACCACCGTAAACCACCCCAACCACCGTAACCACCGTAAACCACCGTAACCACCGTAAACCACCCCAACCACCGTAAACCACCCCCACCACCATAAACCACCCCAACCACCGTAAACCACCCCAACCACCGTAAACCACCCCAACCACCCTAAACCACCCCAACCACCCTAAACCACCCCAACCACCCTAAACCACCCCAACCACCGTAAACCACCCCAACCACCGTAAACCACCCCAACCACCGTAAACCACCCCAACCACCACAAACCACCCCAACCACCGTTAACCACCCCAACCACCGTAAACCACCCCAACCACCATAAACCACCCCAACCACCATAAACCACCCCAACCACTGTAAACCACCCCAACCACCACAACCACCACTGTTCGGTCTCTGTCCCCTCTACAGAAATGTGAGTATGGCTCTCCAGAGGAGTTCCTGTGTCGAGCCCTAGACGCGCCCCAGCCCCAGTCTGTGAGTAATGCCGTGTGCCTGCTCCGGAGGATCGGAGCGTGTATACCGGAGGGCCACACCCTCACCCCGCTGGGTCACCATCTCGCCACTTTGCCTGTCAACGTCAAGATCGGCAAGATGCTTATCTTTGGTGCCATCTTGGGCTGCCTGGACCCCATTGTAAGTTACAGTCCATGCGGGGTGTCATACATTTCTGAATTAGCATTGTATTGTATTAACTGCTTGCAAAATCAGCAATCAACAATGTGAAATGGGACTCACATAGTTAAATCTGGAATCCTTAATTGAAACAAGAATAAAGCAGTCACCCCGCCAGTGTCTTGGTAAAAAGCTGAGGGATGGGCCTGGAGAAATGGAACCACTCTCTATGGGTTCAAGGACTGACCATCCATGATATCAAAATTATAGTTTTAACCATGTTTTCAGGCTATACAGTGTTTGTTTACATTTGACATTGTTTACAAATATTGGACTAAAACAAGCTTATATTTTGGGTTCTGATGGGGTATGACAGTTGAACTAAGCTCATGATGCATTTAGAAGTTATTTTCTTCAAGAATAAATGGGTATATATCATTTATTTTTAAGTCCAAAAATAGATGTAGCAACTAAGGATTCCAGCTTCAAAGGATCAATCTAATTTCCATTATGACTGAATGTAATTGTATTGCAGGCGACTATAGCAGCAGCGATCTCGGAGAAGTCTCCCTTTGCCACACCCATGAACCAGAAGGATCAGGCTAACCTGGCTAAAGCTGCCCTGGCTGTAGCCAACTCAGATCACCTGACTATCTACAATGCTTACCTGGGGTAGGTGCATCTCTTTTCAAAAGTATGAAAGACCAAAATCTGAGACAGCTAATTCAGGGTCATGTTCAGTTGGGCACGTGGCAGCAAATTGTTTTGCGACAGTAAAGAAAACATGTGTTTCTTGGTCAAGTTCACCTAGTACCCTCTGTTTCAATTCATTTTCTTCCATATTGTGCCTAATAAATAAAACCCTGGACCCTGTTCTCTCTAAAGCAACTGAGTCATAGCCTAACCCTGAATAAGTTGATTGTTCCTGTGCCGTTTTAATGACTCAGCCACCATTTTGGTTTCTGTTCCCTAATGGTATTGTTCTGCTAACAGGTGGAAGAACATACGCAGTGAGGGATATCGAGCCGAAATGGCCTACTGCAGGAAACACTTCCTGAACCGTACCGCCCTCATCACCATAGAGGTACTCTATTTTCTAACTTGTGTATGGTTCTCTCAACTGATATGCTTTAACAGTGAGTGTCAGGGTTGGGGTCAATTTCGAATTTCAGTTTACTTCTTTAATTGACTGAATTGAAATAAAAAAATATATATATTATTCTTTTTTACCCTTTTTCTCTCCCCAATTTCGTGGTATCCAATTGGTAGTTACAGTCTTGTCTCATTGCTGCAACTCCCGTACGGACTCGGGAGAAAAACCGTGTGCCCTCCGAAACACAACCCAACCAAGCCACACTGCTTCTTGACACAATGCCTACTTAACCCGGAGGAAACACCGTACACCTGGTGACCTGCGTCTGGCCCGCCACAGGAGTCGCTAGTGTGCGATGGGACAAGGACATCCCTGCCGCCCAAACCCTCCCCTAACCCAGACGACGCTGGGACAATTGTGCGCCGCCCCATGGGTCTCCCGGTTGCAGCCGGCTGCGACAGAGCCTGGACTCTAAGCCAGAATCTCTAGTGGCACAGCTAGCACTGCGATGCAGTGTCTTAGACCACTGTGCCACTCGGAAAGCCGTTGAAATTGAATTTACCCCAACCCTGTTGAGCATGTACAACTGCTGTACACAGTGACAGTAGTTATAAGAGATCATATGACATTTAGAGTGGTTGGTAAGGACATTAAACCTGGATCTCTTCTCCATCAGGACATCAAACAGGAGCTGATGCGTATGATGGACCAGGCTGGATTCTCTGGTTCCTCCAGGTCCGGTCGAGGACCACCTTCCCGGGATCAGTCTGACCCCAGAGGTCCCCAAGCTCCCCTCACCCCCCTTGGTAAGCCTCAGATCTGTGTCCTGAACGCGGTGCTGACGGCAGGACTGTATGACAGCGTGGGGCGGATCCTCTACACTCCCTCTGTGGACGTCCTGGACCGGGTGGCGTGCTCTGTGGAGACAGCCCAGGGGAAGGCCCAAGTCCACCCCTCCTCCGTCAACCGCTGCCTGCAGACACGCGGCTGGCTGCTCTTCCAGGAGAAGGTCAGTTGGTCCCATAGAGATATATTGATCGATGATCATTCATCTACCCGTCTGTAATCTCTATGGTGAAATCGATTACTCACTGGGTGTAGAAGATGCCCTTAACTGGAGATATAGGATCAAATTCTCCCTACTTGTAATCCTAACCAAGGGTGTGGCTAGGCCGGGGCAACCTCTAACTCCCAGGTAGGCCTAAATAGAATAATTTACTGTGTGTAATTTTAGGTAAAATACTATTAAGTTGCTCATTGTTTTAAATCTAATTTTGACTCTCCCTCAGGTAAAATACTCTAAGATCTACCTGCGGGACACAACGCTGATCTCTCCCTTCCCCATGCTACTGTTTGGAGGGGACATCGACGTACAACACCGGGAGAGACTCATCTCTCTGGATGGATGGATACACTTCCAGGTCAGAGTTCACTGGGTCAGCTGTATTACATGTCTATTGTTATGTCGGTGTCATGAATGACTAGAGTGGTGTGTCAGTGCAACAGTAGATACAGTGTGATACACAAAGAGAAATAAAATAAAACTCTTGTAGCCAGTTTCCCAGACCCAGATTAAAAATAAAATTACTTCTCAATAGAGAATCTCCATTGTAAGTGCTCTATAGTCCAATACTAGTCTTAGGCTACAATCCACATTCAAAGTAGACAGCCCTCGGCTCTAAACCCTCAGCCCGTGAATGATGTTTTACATCGTTACATCCGAGTGTACTTTAAATGTCCCTTGCCCAAGCGAGGAAGAGTGTTGATCGGAGAGGCAACGTCGTTAGAGGAAATCTTCAAATTGAGTTTAAAAACAAATAACCTAAAGCTATTAATGTACCTAGTAAGCTAACATAGCTAGCTAGCAGTCCTGTCAGGTAGCTAGCTACAGTTGCCCATAGCTGGCTAGCTGGTATTATAGTTTATTTATTCCAATAAATTTCTGAATTCCCCAAAAATATGTTTGTGAAGCTAACTACATTTTTAAAGGGTCCTCACTACAAGACTAAGCCAATTTGCCAATGCTAAAATCAATGTCATCTATACATATTTTTTAGCAAGCTAGTGTCATAATTTTGTCAGACATGCCTAAAATTCAGCCATGTTGATTCAATTTGACACTTTGCACGGACCGGAGTTTGACACGTGACTACAGTTTGCATTGAATTGTGGGTCATACCAACCCCACAAGTGATCAAAGTTCTTCACTCGCTCCATCAAGCTAAATCAAGGGCCGAGGAGGCAACGTTAGTGAATTGGACCTCCACTTAAGATGGCAATCAAACTGCATCCGGTTTTGATGAGGATTCCCCCAAGGGAAAGTGGCTATTGTGAGGGCTAAAATTACTGTGTTTGGACTGCAGCCTTAATCTAGGTCCAGGAAACCCTTGTAGTTGAGCATACTGTTGCAAGCGTGGCTCTGTCTGATCTCTGTTCCTCCCTGGCCTCCTCTCTCTCTCTCCCAGGCCCCAGTGAGGATCGGAGTGATCTTTAAACATCTGAGGAAGCTCATAGACTCACTACTGGAGAAAAAGCTGGAGAATCCAAGGATGAATCTAGAAGGTAATATTCTACCCTTTTTCTGTCTTTTCCCCCTCCCTTTTCTCTTGAATCCCTCTCTCATTTTCTGTTTCCTTCTTCCTCATCCTTCCAGTCTCTTCCTAAGCCCCCTACGTTTTTCTTTTTTGTGTTCATGACATTGTGCTGTGTGTTGTTTCACTGTGTAGTGGTAAATGGTGTTGTTTACTCTTTTACTCTCTCCCATAGATGAGAAGACCATCCAGTTGATAATAGAACTGATCAAGATGGAGAATGTCTTCTGACCACTGTGACCTCTGACCTCTCATTGGAGACCTCGGTCATACATGGTTGTCCAAGGACAGAGCCTAAAGATCAGAGGGTGGTGGTTGTACTGTATAATGACATTTAAATCATGAAATTAAAGAGCATATTTCTTCTCTTATCAATGATGACTGTTGCCAAACAAAATAAAGCTGTATGTGGTGTTGATGGCTAATTGATGTTTGATATCCGTTTTAGGGAAATAACATTTTTAAATTAATTCATAGCTCCCTCCCTCGGAATGTAACAAACATCCTTTGGTGATTAGCATGTCTTTGTTTTCTAAAATAAACAAAACTAATGGCCTTGTGTGTGCGCCTTGTAAACATACTTGAAATATTCCTGCAATTATGCCACACTGGTGCTGCCCAAACAGTTATTTTAGATTATAAACTGGGTGGTTCGAGCCCTGAATGCTGATTGGCTGACAGCCATGATATATCAGACCGTATACCATGGGTATGAAAAAAACGTATTTTTACTGCTCTAATTAAGTAGGTAACCAGTTTATAATAGCAATAAGGTACCTCACTGGTTTGTGGTACATGGCTAATATACCATGGATAAGTGCTGTATCCAGGTACTTTGTGTTGCGTCGTACCAAAGAACAGCCGTTAACCGTGGTATATTGGCCATATACCACACCCCCTCGGGCCTTATTGCGTAATTCTTTAAAGTTTAAGACATTGGGGGAGGGGGGTGATAAGCTGACATATGGGATTGTTTTAAGATGGTCATACTATGGATCATTTAGCTATTTGATTTAGGTATAAAAAAAATTGTGTAAAAAATATTGATTTTGGCCTTTACTAGAACACCATCATGTTGCTCAGAATCTTTCTATAGTGGGGTCCCATTGGTTTGTAGCCCGAACGGTTCGGATGCTACCAAACAGAAGTTGGCACATCGACGGTACTGACTTCAGCCGTGTCTCCTGACACTTGTGGGGGTCATAGGGCAAAGCGGAGAACATCGTGTTCATGAGAGTCATCTTTCCATAGAGGGGTCATAATAGTTTTTAGGTCAAACCGTTCAGACGCTACAGAAGTTTACGTGAGAAGACTGATTTTCAGTGGTACTAACGTATCTCGATGAAGCATGGATTCTAGACTATTCCATGCCTCGAGAAGGCAGTCTTGCCTAATACTGTAAATGATTTCAAGGTTTTACTGCTAACCTACAAAGCATTACATGGGCTTGCTCCTACCTATTTTTCCGATTTGGTCCTGCTGTACATACCTACACGTACGCTACGGTCACAAGACGCGGGCCTCCTAATTGTTCCTAGAATTTCTAAGCAAACAGCTGGAGGCAGGGCTTTCTCCTATAGAGCTCAATTTTTATGGAATAGTCTGCCTACCCATGTGAGAGACGCAGACTCAGTCTCAACCTTTAAGTCTTTACTGAAGACATATCTCTTCAGTAGGTCCTATGATTAAGTGTAGTCTGGCCCAGGGGTGTGAAGGTGAACGGAAAGGCTGGAGCAACGAACCGCTCTTGCTGTCTCTGCCTGGCCGGTTTCCCCTCTTTCCACTGGGATTCTCTGCCTCTACCCCTATTACGGGGGCTGAGTCACTGGCTTACTGGTGTTCTTCCATGCCGTCCCTGTGAGGGGTGCGTCACTTGAGTGGGTTGAGTCACTGACGTGGTCTTCCTGTCTGGGTTGGCGCCCCCCCTTGGGCTGTGCCGTGGCGGAGATCTTTGTGGGCTATACTCGGCCTTGTCCCGGGATGGTATGTTGGTGGTTGGCGATATCCCTCCAGTGGTGTGGAGGCTGTGCTTTGGCAAAGTGGGTGGGGTTATATCCTACCTGTTTGGCCCTGTCCGGGGGTTTCATCGGATGGGGCCACAGTGTCTCCTGACCACTCCTGTCTCAGCCTCCAGTATTTATGCTGCAGTAGTTTATGTGTCGGGGGGCTAGGGTCAGTCTGTCACATCTGGAGTATTTCTCTTGTCTTTTCCGGTGTCCTGTGTGAATTTAAATATGCTCTCTCTAATTCTCTCTTTCTCTTTCTTTCTTTCTCTCTCTCTGAGGACCTGAGCCCTAGGACCATGCCTCAGGACTACCTGGCTTGATGACTCCTTGCTGTCCCCAGTTCACCTGGCCGTGCTGCTGCTCCAGTTCCAACTGTTCTGCCTGCAGCTATGGAACCCTGACCTATTCACCAGACGTGCTACCTGTCCCAGACCTGCTGCTTTCAACTCTCTAGAGACAGCAGGAGCGGTAGAGATACTCTCAAAGATCGGCTATGAAAAAGCCAACTGACACTTACTCTTGTGTTACTGACTTGTTGCACCCTCAACAACTACTATGATTATTATTATTTGACAATGCTGGTCATTTATGAACATTTGAACATCTAGGCCATGTGCTGTTATAATCTCCACCCAGCACAGCCAGAAGAGGACTGGCCACCCCTCATAGCCTGGTTCCTCTCTAGGTTTCTTCCTAGGTTTTGGCCTTTCTAGGGAGTTTTTCCTAGCCACCGTGCTTCTACACCTGCATTGCTTGCTGTTTGGGGTTTTAGGCTGGGTTTCTGTACAGCACTTTGAGATATCAGCTGATGTAAGAAGGGCTATATAAATAAATTTGATTTGATTTGAAATGTCCTGGGGACTTTAAGTAGCAACCACCTAGCAGACGGGGTATGGTAACTGCTGGTGGTGAAGAGGGAGTTTACCCAAAAGGGCTTTGTAGATGAACATACACTAATGTAGCTTTCTGCGCATATAAAGTGAGGTCCAACCTACCATTTGGTACAAGGTGCAATGGTGGGTGAGTGACTTGGCATTTGTAATAAAGGATGCATGATAAACAGAGTCTGATCTCTGTAAGACAGAGGAGGCTGCATGTATATACAATATGTCACCATAATCAATTACAGAGAGAAAAGTGGCCTCAATAAGCTACTTTCTAGCCATAAGCGGCAAGCAAGCCTTGTTACAAAAATAAAAACCCAATTTCAATTTAAGCTTCCTCACAAGATTATCCATATGAACTTTTCAGGACAACTTGTCATCCAACCATATACCTAGGTATTTGTAGGATGACACTTTTTCAATGGATAAGCCACCAGATGTGACAATGCTAACCTTCTCTGGCTGAGTGCGAGCTCTGGTAAAGGTAATTAATTTTGTTTTTTGTATATTCAATACCAGTTTGAGACCATAAAGGGAGACCTGCGGTGACTGAAAAGCAGTCTCGAGCTCATCAACAGCCTGAACCAGACAAGGAGCACATTAATATATGACTATCATCGGCATATAGATGCAACTTTGCTGGTTGTATCCCATTTCCCAAATCATTAATACAAAATTGAGAACAACACAGGAGCTAAAATGGAACCCTGGGACACCCCTCTATTAATCTCAAGAAAGCTAGACTTGTGATTGTCAGTATATACACATTGTGTTCTGTCAGAAAGATAGTTCCTAAACCAGTTTACTGCCCCTTCACTGAGACCAATGTTACTGAGTCTAGCTAGCAACAATTCATGGTCAACTGAATCAAAGGCCTTTGATAAATCAACAAACAGAGCAGCATAATGTTGCTTTTTATCAAGTACATTAATGTCATTTGCCACTGCTATAGCTGCAGTCGTGGTGCTGTGCCCCGATCTAAAGCCAGACTGAGTATGTTCTTTTCAATTAACAAGTTTTTTTAGCTGTGAGTTCACTAGGGATTCATAGACTTTGGCCAAGATAGGGAGTTCACTAGGGATTCATAGACTTTGGCCAGGATAGGGAGTTCACTAGGGATTCATAGACTTTGGCCAGGATAGGGAGTTTAGAGATAGGACGATAGTTATTAGCGTCTGAAGGATCTCCACGCTTCAGCAGTGGGAGGACATGAGCTGATTTCCAAATGCTGGGTATGGAATTGGTCAAGAGACAAGTTGAAAATGTGAGCCACAGGTTAAGTAATAATACAAGCTGCTACCTTTAAGAGGTTGTAACGGGCGTCGTTAAAGGTAGTACACCAAGGCGCAGCGTGGTTAGTGCTCATCTTGTATTTATTAAACAGAGAACACTATAAACAAAGAAACAAAAACGACAGCCCACAGTTCTGTCAGGTTAGACAACTAAACAGAAATTAACCACCCATAAACACAATGAAAAAAAAACCCTACTTAAATATGGTCTCTAATCAGAGGCAACGAGATTCAGCTGCCTCCAATTAGAGACCAACCCCAAACAAATCCAACATAGAAATAGATACCCTAGCATAAACATAGAAATAGAAGAACATAGAACATAACCCCAAAACACACAGAAAAACACCCCCTGCCATGCCCTGACCAAACTACAATAACAAATAACCCCTTTTACTGGTCAGGACGTGACAGAGGTAGGGATCCAGGTTGTCTGGACCTGCAGATTTTTTAGTGTCTATTGCCTTTAGTGCTTTATAGACCTCAGCATAAGAAACAGGCTCAAAGTTCAAATAGTTCCCATGAGGGCCTATATCATAGTTTACTGTAACAGAGCTTACATTAGAGGCCTGGGCCCCACCATTATCATAAACTGAACCAGCAGATATTTGCTTGTTAAAAACTCCTTCATTATCAGCTTTATCCTTCACTTCATTAGAATCCATCATTAAATGGTCAGGAAGGCCAGAGGATACATTAGAACCACAGAGGTAAAGACAAATTCAGGTTGGGTATTCGATAGATATTCGCCTGTAGTTTTCCTTACGTCCACCAACTGTCACGCCCTGATCGGTTTCACCTTTCCTTGTGCTTTCCTTGTGCTTGTTAGGTGCTCTGGGATTCGGGTCTTGTAGGCACATTAATTAATTGAGTGAGATTCAGAGTCACACGGTTCTTTAAAAGAGTCCAATACAGATGTAAGTATGTCCCAGTTCAAATCTCCTAAAATAATGAGTTCAGAGTCATTTAGCTTGTGCAGGACATCAGAAAGAGTTAAGTGCATCTCCCAAAGCCGAGGGCAGTCTATAGCAGCTGAATACAGTGATGTGGGAGTCCTTATATACGTTCACTTTAACCGCAAGCAATTCAAAATGTTTGGCTTTGGTAATCGAGAGAATTTCAGAGGTGTTAAACTTGGGATCAAGGGATCTGGATCCACAGCCCTAGCTAGCTTAATATATTATGATGTAGGTTGATGGTTTAATTTATTTGTACCAAAGAAAATAAGTGATAGACAACAATACAGATAAAAACGAATAAATAAAACATGGTGTGCAGGTTGGAAACCCAAGGACTGATATAAAAAACACAAAAATGTAAGTACAATACATACAGTACCAGTCAAAAGTTTGGACACACCTACTCATTCAAGGGTTTTTCTTTATTTTTACATTGTAGAATAATAGTGAAGACATTAAACCTATGAAATAACACATATGGAATCATATAGTAACCAAAAAAGTGTTAAACAAATCAAAATATATTTTATATTTGAGATTCTTCAAAGTAGATTCTTCACCTGAAATGCTTGTCCACCAGTCTTGAAGGAGTTCCCACATACGGTGAACAATTGTTGGCTGTTTTTCCTTCATTCTGCAGTCCAACTCATTCAGAACCATTTCGATTGTGTTGAGGTCGGGTGATTGTGGAAGCCGGGTCATCTGATGCAGCACTCCATCACTCTCCTTCTTGGTCAAATAGCCCTTACACAGCCTGGAGGTGTGTGTTGGGTCATTGTCCTGTTGAAAAACAAATTATATTCCCACTAAGTGCAAACCAGATGGGATGGCGTACCATTGCAGAATGCTGTGGTAGCCATTCTAGTTAAGCATGCCTTGAATTCTAAATAAATCACAGTCAGTATCACCAGAAAAGCCCCCCCACACCATCACACCTCCTCCTCCATGCTTCACGGTGGGAACCACATATGCGGAGATAATCCGTTCACCTACTCTGCGTCTCACAAAGACACGGTGGTTGGAAACAAAAATCTAAAATTTGGACTAATCAGACCAAAGGACAGATTTCCACCGGTATAATGTCCATTAATCATGTTTCTTGGCCCAAGCAAGTCTATTTTTCATATTGGTGTCCTTTAGTAATGGTTTCTTTGCAGCAAATCGACCATGAAGGCCTGATTCATGCAGTCTCCTCTGAACAGTTGATGTTGAGATGTGTCTGTTACTTGAATACTGTGAAGCATTTATTTGGGCCAAAATTTCTGAGGCTGGTAACTCTAACTTATCCTCTGCACTAGAGGTAACTCTTGGTCTTCCTTTCCTGTGGCGGTCCTCATGAGAGCCAGTTTCATCATAGCGCTTGATGGTTTTTGCAACTGCACTTGAAGAAACTTTCAAGGTTCTTGACATTTTCCGGATTGACTGACCTTCATGTCTTAAAGTAATGATGGGCTGTCTTTTCTTGTTGCTTATTTGAGCTGTTCTTGCCATTATATGGACTTCGTCTTTTACCAAATAGGGTTTTCTTCTGTATACCACCCCTACCTTGTCACAACACAACTGATTGGCTCAAACGCATTAAGAACAAAAGAAATTCCACAAATAAACTTTTAACAAGGCACATCTGTTAATTGAAATGCAATCCAGGTGACTACCTCATGAAGCTGGTAGAGTGGATGCCAAGAGTGTGCAAAGCTTTAAATAACGGCACTTTAATAATGTCTACATTACTCATCTCATATGTATATACTGTATTCTACACCATCTACTGCATCTTGCCTATGCCGCACGCCATCGCTCATCCATATATTTATATGTACATATTATTATTCATCCCTTTACATTTGTGTGTATTTGTGTGTATAAGGTAGTTGTTGTGAATTTGTTAGACTTTACTGCATAGTCGGAACTAGAAGCACAAGCATTTCACTACACTCACATTACCATCTGCTAACCATGTGTATGTGACCAATAAAATTTGATTTGATTTGAAGCTGTCATGCTGTCATGTGGCTACTTTGAAGAATCTCAAATATTTTTTGATTTGTCGAACACTTCTTTTGGTTACTATATGATTCCATATGTGTTATTTCATAGTTTTGATGTCTTCACTATTATTCTATAATGTACAATAAAGAAAAACCCTTGAATGAGTAGGTGTGTCCAAACTTTTGATTCACAAATATACAAATCATAAATATACAAATTAACCAATCAGCTATCACAAAACAATATTGAAATAATTGTAATTTACATGACTTGACATTCAGAAATCACAGAAAAGTTGTGTCCATGCCATGCATCCGGAGGGTTAACAAATCTCTTGTTTTAACTTTGTACACAGTGTGTGTTATCATAGTGTGGTATTGATCTATAGTTTGATTTCCTGAATAGATCAAAAGGGCTCCAGGTTATATAGTCTATCTCTGCTGTCCATAGCTACTTCCCTGACCTCTGTCTGACAAACACACCAATATGAACACTGACTTACCTCACACAGTGACTGGTCTCTCTTGATGAATACACTATATATACAAAAGTATGTGGATACCCCTTCCAATGAGTGGATTTGGGTATTTCAGCCACACCTGTTGCTGTCAACTGTATAAAGTTGAGCACACAGCCATGCAATATCCATAAACAAACAGTGGCAGTAGAATGGCCTTACTGAATAACTCAGTGATTTTCAACGTGGCACCGTCATAGGATGCCACCTTTGGTGGAGGAGGAATAATGGTCTGGGGCTGTTTTTCAGTGAAGTTCCAGTGAAGGGAAATCTTAATGCTACAGCATTCAATGACATTCTAGACTATTCTGTGCTTCCAACTTTGTGGCAACCGTTTGAAGGCATTTCCTGTTTCAGCATGACAATGCCCTTGTGCACAAAGCAAGGTCCGTACAGAAATGGTGTGTCAAGATCGGTGTGGAAGAACTTGACTGGCCTGCACAGAGCACTGACCTCAACCCCATCGAACACCTTTGGGATGAATTGGAACGACGACTGCGAGCCAGGCCTAATCGCCCAACATCAGTGACGAACCTCACTAACGCTCTTAAGGCTGAATGGAAGCAAGTCCCCACAGCAATATTCCAACATCTAGTGGAAAGCCTTCCCAGAAGAGTGGAGACTGTTATCGCAGAAAAAGGGGGACCAACTCCATATTAAAACCCATGATTTTGGAATGAAATGTTAGATGAGCAGCTGTCCACATACTTTTGGTCATGTAGTGTAGATTTTTAATGAGATCACCAAGTTGAATAAAGGAGACATTCAAAAACATGGAGGTGACCTTCTCCCCTGAGTGACAGGGGAGAAGTTAAGAAAGAATAGTTGTGTCGTTTTAACCACCAGTTGACGTTTTGAACAGTAGAGTGTTGAGAAACATTATTGTGGGAGTTCCAATTTCCGCTGATTCTATCACTGTTTTGTCAGGCCTCGCAAAACACAAAGGCCCAAATATGGACATACTTGGTATACTGCAATTCGCTCTTAGGACTTATTTAATTGAATTATTTAGATATCTTTCTGAGATCTGACTCAATATGAATCTCCACAGCTACGTGTCGTGGGATGATTTCAATTGCATACTCCTCGTCTCCTTCACAAAAACCCATTGGATGAGAAAGCCAGAGGTTCCGCTCCATTGACCTTCTCTAATGGGTTTTGAGGAGACGAAGAGGCGAGAGGAGTATGCAATTGAGATCTTTCCCCTGCCACACTAAGCAGAAACAGGAAGAGATTTTCACTTTAAAAGAGCAAAAAACCCATCTCAATGAGCTTGCCAGACAAGCTGAACACTTTGTGTCCATATTGGATGTAAGTACAACACCCATTCTATCAACCAATAGATTGCACAAGATTTGCTCATATTATTAGCATGTCAGGTTCCTGTGCACCCCCACTCATTTGTTCCTCAATTGTATGGGGAAAAAACAATAGAACACTTGGAGTAGGAAGTGAGTTTTTACAAGGAAGTGTTTCAAAACATAATTTATGAGTGTGTTTGACCTCTCCATGATGTCAATTGTCACTTACAGAATATTCTCAATCAGTGAATGCTTCATACAACCTTAAACTGCCCTTTATTCGATTTTCTTATCAAGATCTGTGTGCAATCATCAACCAGAAACTAGCCTGAGTAACACAATGTAGTGTTCAAGTACAGACCAATCAGATTATTATCGACCACAACAGGAAACAACTAGGTTCTACAAAGATACAGAATAATGTGTTAATTAAGTGACTGACAAACATATTTATTGATCAACAACAAATATTTAAATTATTAAAGTTATTTTGCCTTTATCACACAACTTTAAAACGTTTAGATCACGTACCTATATTGTTGTAATATTCATGTTATTAATCAACAAATAAAAGTAACCCTCTTATATTGAAAAGTTGCAAAATGCTTTGGAATGTCTGGTGTCCCAAATGTTAATAACTTATAAAGTGATTACTTTTATTTTTGCTTTAATTACATTTCCTGGTTTAGACTGTAGAAAACGAAGTATATTCATACATTCTGGAACCTATTTACATATATTGAGCTATGACACGTCATCTTACTGTTTATAACACAGCTACAAAACCACAATGGTGACACAGTCAAACATGCTCTACTAACGTCAGCATTGCTGATATTTTGGTAGTTGGTTTGTCAGGTGTCACTGTTGAATGACCACGAATGCACAGAGTCCACTCTTTATATCCACCAATGAAGGAATCCCCACTCAGCCATCTGTGTAAATCCACCAGGCAGTCAATATCCACGGAAACTGGAAACAAAGAGTTAAGAAACAAATAAACCCATGGTTTTAGTCAGGCTCAAACTTATTGTGATAACAATGGTCATTTGACTAAAGCTGTAATACTGAAGAATAAAGTACTTACCTCTGAATATATGTTCTAGTATTGTAGAGCACTGTAGCCTGGATCTACAGTTGAGTAGATCACATCACCTACAGCAGAGGAATTCAAAGCACAAATAAAACAGACAAACAGTGGCTTGTCATTAAAAAGGAAATAAAATAACAGTTTATCAATATATTAAATGATGGATCATATCTGACAACTGTCATAATATCTATCTGTATATCTCTGGAGTTTTTTAACATGTACCTTCGGTATTGTTTGGATTAGGCAATGGTCCTCTCCTGATTTTCACAAAACAGACAAAATAGAAATCGACATCACATAATGAGAATTATGAAAAACATGATTTTTGTGGCAAGGTGAAGATCCTCATCTGCTGTGTGGGTCGTTCCTCTCTCAGGGTGAAACAATATTCAGCAACTCTTGGTTTGCTTGAAAAATAACTTTATTGATAAAACCTCTCTCACCCGGTGATAGGAGGAACCGTTCGGGAGAATGATGGTCCTACGGGGACCCTCTGACCGCTGTAGAAGTTCTCATACAGAACAGGAGCTGAGGAGTGAGGACAGAGCAGGCCAGGGGGTGAGGACAGAGCAGACCAGGGGGTGAGGACAGAGCAGACCAGGGGTTGAGGAGTGAGGACAGAGCAGGACCAGGGGGTGAGGACAGAACAGGCCAGGGGGTGAGGACAGAGCAGACCAGGGGTTGAGGGTTGAGGACAGAACAGGCCAGGGGGTGAGGGTTGAGGACAGAGCAGGCCAGGGGGTGAGGACAGAGCAGACCAGGGGTTGAGGACAGAGCAGGCCAGGGGGTGAGGGTTGAGGACAGAGCAGGCCAGGGTGTGAGGACAGAGCAGGGGATGAGAGGTGAGGACAGAGCAGGCCAGGGGATGAGGGTTGAGGACAGAGCAGGCCAGGGGGTGAGGGTTGAGGACAGAGCAGGCCAGGGGGTGAGGACAGAGCAGGCCAGGGGGTGAGGACAGAGCAGGCCAGGGGGTGAGGGTTGAGGGTTGAGGACAGAGCAGGCCAGGGTGTGAGGACAGAGCAGGTCAGGGGGTGAGACAGAGCAGGACCAGGGGGTGAGGGTTGAGGACAGAGCAGGGCCTGGGGGTGAGACAGACTAGGCCCAGGGGGTGAGGACAGAGCAGGCCAGGGAGAGAGAGGTGAGGGATGAGGACAGAGCAGGGGATGAGGGGTGAGAACAGAGCAGGCCAGGGAGCGAGGGGTAAGGACAGAGCAGGCCAGGGAGCGAGGGGTAAGGACAGAGCAGGCCAGGGGGAGAGGACAGAGCAGGCCAGGGAGTGAGGACAGAGCAGGCCAGGGAGTGAGGACAGAGCAGGCCAGGGAGTGAGGACAGAGCAGGCCAGGGAGTGAGGACAAAGCAGTACAGGGAGTGAGGACAAAGCAGGACAGGGAGTGAGAGGTGAAGGGTGAGGACAAAGCAGGACAGGGAGTGAGAGGTGAGGACAGAGCAGGGGATGAGGGGTGAGGACAGAGCAGGCCAGGGGGTGAGGACAGAGCAGACCAGGGGGTGAGGACAGAGCAGGCCAGGGAGTGAGGGTTGAGGATAGAGGATAGAGCAGGCCAGGGGGTGAGGGTTGAGGATAGAGGATAGAGCAGGCCAGGGAGTGAGGGTTGAGGATAGAGGATAGAGCAGGCCAGGGAGTGAGGGTTGAGGATAGAGGATAGAGCAGGCCAGGGAGCGAGGGGTAAGGACAGAGCAGGCCAGGGGGTGAGGACAGAGCAGGCCAGGGGGTGAGGACAGAGCAGACCAGGGGTTGAGGACAGAGCAGACCAGGGGTTGAGGACAGAGCAGACCAGGGGTTGAGGACAGAGCAGGCCAGGGGGTGAGGGTTGAGGACAGAGCAGGGCCAGGGGGTGAGGGTTGAGGACAGAACAGGCCAGGGGGTGAGGGTTGAGGACAGAGCAGGGCCAGGGGGTGAGACAGAGCATGCCCAGGGGGTGAGGACAGAGCAGGCCAGGGGGTGAGGACAGAGCAGGCCTGGGGTTGAGGGGTGAGGACAGAGCAGGGGATGAGGGGTGAGGACAGAGCAGGCCAGGGGGTGAGGACAGAGCAGGCCAGGGAGTGAGGACAAAGCAGTACAGGGAGTGAGGACAAAGCAGTACAGGGAGTGAGGACAAAGCAGGACAGGGAGTGAGGACAAAGCAGGACAGGGAGTGAGAGGTGAGGGGTGAGGACAGAGCAGGCCAGGTAGTGAGGACAGAGCAGGCCAGGGAGTGAGGACAAAGCAGGACAGGGAGTGAGAGGTGAAGGGTGAGGACAAAGCAGGACAGGGAGTGAGAGGTGAGGGGTGAGGACAGAGCAGGGGATGAGGGGTGTGGACAGAGCAGGCCAGGGGGTGAGGACAGAGCAGGCCAGGGGGTGAGGACAGAGCAGACCAGGGGGTGAGGTCAGAGCAGGCCAGGGAGTGAGGGGTGAGGATAGAGGATAGAGCAGGCCAGGGAGTGAGGGATGATGACAGAGCAGGCCACGGGGTAAGGACAGAGCAGGCCCAGGGGGTGAGGACAGAGCAGGCCAGGGGGTGAGGTGTGAGGACAGAGCGTGAGGGGTGAGGACAGAGCAGGCCAGGGGGTGACGAAGGTACAACTACAATACACAACTAGATAGACTGTCAGGGAGGGGGACCCGGACACACCAAAATTAGGACAACATTTATGTCATCAAGGATGACACTAAAAAGTCAGTTTGATTTTCATTGTGGTCCTTAGAGGACCTATAATGTATTGTATGTGTCTGTTGTCAAAGGTGATCTGTGAAGAGTGAGAACTGTACCAGGTGGTTTGTCCCCAGTCCGTCTGAGGTTCACAAAGTGTTCTATATCCTCCTGTATGTCACACTGTTCAAGAGACTTCCTCACTTCCTCATGAAGCTGAACCCATAGACACACACAGAAACACACAGACGGACGAGTTAGAAACACAAAGCAATACGGAAGGTCACTTACAGCCACAATCCTTCATTTGCTATATTCTTAGAGAATCAATGGGTATCATTAATACAAATGCAATACCAGTAAGTAATATTGCAGATTTCACATTGATGAGTCCCTAGAAGCATTTTACCTCATCGCTGGTGACACACTGCTGGGAGAGCTGGTTGAGGTGAGTCCACACCATGTTCCTTAGAGTATTGATCCTCTCCACTTCCTGCTTCTCAAATACCTGGATGTAACAGAGCACTATATTATATATACCAATAATACAACCTATAGCTGACAAACAAATAACTGGATGTAAATTATATATACCAATACTACAACATATAGCTAACAAACAAATACCTGGATGTAGTCAAACTATTACACATACTACACCAGTAATACAGTATGTAACTAACAAAGAAACGAAATATCATCATGCTTTCTGGCCCTTACCTCACATGCTTTAACGTGTTCTTTCTGCCAGTCCTCCCTGGTTTTTCCCAGCACAGACACGTTGTGCATGTATAGCCTGTCTGGGATTCAAATCAGAGACCATGTATAGAGGCAGATTTTAGATGATATTTAGACTAAATTGTGGTTTTCCTGTTGATGGTTGCTAAGAGACCAAAGGAGAATATGTTGTCATTGTTACCAGCTTCTTCTGCATTCTGCTTTGCTTGCTGTGTTTTTGCCAATAGCTGAAAGATAAAGAAGAAAAAAAATCACTGATTCTGTACTTTATTCAACTCTTTCATGTGTTCAGGTATTACTTTCAATGCAATGCTGCATATAGGAGTGAAAGCACATGTCTGATTTGTAAATGTCCTGTTCATAAACAGTGTACAAGCTAGATAGCCTTGTTCTTCCTGTGGTCAGTGTAGGCCTAATGTTTGTGGTCTGATTCCTGTGCTCAAAGTAGGTATGCTATTTCCTTTGAAAAGATTCCCATGGCTCACTCACATCATTTATTGTCACTAGTGCTTTCTGATGTATCTTTTTTTATCAACAAATACAGTGAATACGTGATTGATGAGGAGATAAAGGAGATGGACATAGAATGGAAATTGTTGCTGTCTGGGTTTGAACCCATGGCTGCAGGGGAAATGTGTGGTCCGGGGGCAGCAGCACTACCACTAGACCCCCCCAACCCCCACAGTCTCTCAGAATACTCACCTTTTCCTGCTGCTTGACATTGCTGGTGCTGGCGTTTCGGTTCATGTTCTGTTCTGCTTCCTCTTTGTCTCGACACTTCTGCTCATATGTCTTCTTTGACTGTGGTTAACGACATGGACAGGAAGGGAGGGGTTGGTGGGGGGGTAATGGTAGGAAATAACTGATAATATAGTTTACTGACTCTACTAGACTCTATACTGTCTTCACATAACATAAAAGTCTCTAAATAAAACATGAAGCCCATGCATTTGAATTCAACTACCACAACCTGCATTTTTCAACACTCGGAGGTCATTCCACTGTGTATAAAATGCCTGATGTTTCAGTAGCAGTTGGCATGACAATGTGGCACAACATGCCCAGCCCTAACAGTACCGCTTTGTCTGACCAATGAAAAACGGCAGGCATTTGGGATCAAAATCAAATCAGGAAAAGTATTTAGAAAGAGACAGAGTTGGAGTGCTGATCTCTTCCAGGACCAGGCCCAAACCCCCATGATTCGTAAGAAGAGGAGATGCCGCTACAGGGGTCGGTGAGCCAGATGCATTCAGCATTCAACACCATAGTGCCCTCCAAGCTCATTACTAAGCTAAGGACCATGGGACTGAACACCTCTGCAACTGGATTCTGGACTTCCTGAGGGGCCACCACCAGGTGGTGAGGGTAGGCAATAACACATCCGACATGCTGACCCTCAATAAAGGGGTCCTTCAGGGGTGCGTGCTTAGTCCCCTCCTGTCCTCCCTGTTCACCCACGACTGTGTGTCCATGAACAACTCTCACACCATCATTAAGTTTGCCAACGACGGTGGTAGGCCTGATCCTCAACAACAATGAGACAGCCTATAGGGAGGAGGTCAGAGACCTGATAGTGTGGTGCCAGGACAACAACATCTCCCTCAATGTGAGCAAGACAAAGGAGCTGATCGTGGACTAAAGGAAAGGTAGGGCCAAGCACGCTCCCATTCACATCGACGGGGCTGCAGTGGAGAAGGTCGAGAGCTTCAAGTTCCTTGGTATCCACATCACTAAGGACCTATGTTGGTCCAAGCAGAACAACACAGTTGTGACGACAACGCCTATTCCCCCTCAGGATTGCTGAATTTTTTTTCCATGGGTCCTCAGACCCTCCAAAGGTTCTACAGCTGCACCATCGAGAGCATCCTGCTGGTAGCATCACCGCTTGGTATGGCAACTGCTTGGCATCTGACCGCAAGGCGTACATCCCTGGGGTCGAGCTGCCTGCCATCCAGGACCTCTAAACCAGGCGGTGTCAGAGGAAGGCCACCCAAGTCATAGACTGTTCTCTCTGCTTTCACATGGCAAGTGGTACAGGAACGCCAAGTCATACGTCAAACCAATTGAGATGGTTTGGGATGAGATGGACCACAAAGTGAAGGAAAAACAGCCAGCACGTGTGTGGGAACTCCTTCAAGACTTTTGAAAAGCATTCCAGGTGAAGTTGGTTGAGAGAATGCCAAGAGTGTGCAAAGCTGTCATCAAGGCAAAGGGTGGCTACTTTGAAGAATCTCAAATATAAAATCTATTTTGATTTGTTTAACACCTTTTTGGTTACTACATGATTCCATGTGTTATTTAATAGTGTTGATGTCTTAACTATCATTCTGCAATGTAGAAAATAGTAAAAAAGAAAGAAAAACCCTTGAATGAGTATAGTGCTTTGCAAAAGTATTCACCCCCTTGGTGTTTTTCGTATTTTCTTTTATTACAACCTCTAATTTAAATGGATTTCATGTACTGGACATACAAAATAAAGTCCAAATTAGTGAAGTGAAAAAAATTACTTGTTTCAAAAAATATTCAAATATTTTTAAAAAATGAAGTGGTGCGTGCATATGTATTCACCCCTTTTGCTACGAAGCCCCTAATAAAGATCTGGTGCAACAAATTACCTTCATAAGATACATAATTAGTTAAATAAAGTCCACCTGTGTGCAATCCAAGTGTCACATGATCTGTCACATGATCTCAGTATATATACACACAGCTGTTCTGAAAGGCCCCAGAGTCTGCAACACCACTAAGCAAGGGGCACCACCAAGCAAGCGGCACTATGAAGACCAAGGAGCTCTCCACACAGGTCAGGGACAAAGTTGTGGAGAAGTACAGATCAGGGTTGGGTTATAAAAAAATATCTGAAACTTTGAACATCCCACAGAGCACCATTAAATCCATTATTAAAAAATGGAAAGAATATGGCACCACAACAAACCTGCCAAGCGAGGGCCAGCCCACCAAAACTCACGGACCAGGCAAGGAGGACATTAATCAGAGAGGTAACAAAGAGACCAAAGATAACCCTGAAGGAGCTGCAAAGCTCCACAGCGGAGATTGGAGTATCTGTCCATAGGACCACTTTAAGCCGTACACGCCACAGAGCTGGGCTTGACGGAAGAGAGGCCAGAAAAAAGCCATTGCTTAAAGAAAAAAATAAGCAAACACGTTTGGTGTTCACCAAAAGGCATGTGGGAGACTCCTCAAACATATGGAAGAAGGTACTCTGGTCAGATGAGACTAAAATTGAGCTCTTTGGCCATCAAGGAAAAACGCTATGTCTGGCGCAAACCCAACACTTATCACCCAGAGAACACCATCCCCACAGTGAAGCATGGTAGTGGCAGCATCATGCTGTGAGGATGTTTTTCATTGGCAGGGATTGGGAAACTGGTCAGAATTGAAGGAATGATGGATGGTGCCAAATACAGGGAAATTCTTGAGGGAAACCTGTTCCATTCTTCCAGAGATTTGAGACTGGGACGGAGGTTCACCTTCCAGCAGGACAATGACCCTAAGC
Source organism: Salmo trutta (assembly GCF_901001165.1). Classification (NCBI taxonomy): domain Eukaryota; kingdom Metazoa; phylum Chordata; class Actinopteri; order Salmoniformes; family Salmonidae; genus Salmo; species Salmo trutta. Next base: position 55,391,257 of record NC_042971.1, read on the forward strand.
ATACTGCTAAAGCAACACTCGAGTGGTTTAAGGGGAAGCATTTAAATGTCTTGGAATGGCCTAGTCAAAGCCCAGACCTCAATCCAATTGAGAATCTGTGGTATGACTTAAATATTGCTGTACACCAGCGGAACCCATCCAACTTGAAGGAGCTGGAGCAGTTTTGCCTTGAAGAATGGACAAAAATCCCAGTGGCTAGGTGTGCCAAGCTTATAGAGACATACCCCAAAAGACTTGCAGCTGTAATTGCTGAAAAAAGTGTCTCTACAAAGTACGGACTTTGGGGGGGTGAATAGTTATGCACACTCAAGTTCTGTTTTTTTTTGTCTTATTTCTTGTTTGTTTCACAAAACAAATTGCATCTTCAAAGTGGTAGGCATGTTGTTTAAATCAAATGATACAAACCCCCAAAAAATCTATTTTAATTCCAGGTTGTAAGGCAACAAAATAGGAAAAATGCCAAGGGGGTGAATACTTTCGCAAGCCACTGTAGATGTATCCAAACTTTTGACTGGTACTTGACATATTACCTCAATTACCCCATACCCCAGCACATTGACTCGGTACCGGTACCCCCTGTATATAGCCTCATTACTGTTATTATGTTACTATTTTTCCCTTTAGATTATTTAGCAAATATTTCTTACTTACTTTTTTATTACTCTGCATTGTTGGTTAAGGGCTCGTAAGTAAGCATTTCACTGTAAGGTCTACACATATTGTATTCAACATGTGACAAATCAAATCTGATTTGATCTCATTCATCATAATCTAAAATGTGAATATGGGCCCTGGACTAACTCCAGCGCTCTCTGAGTGGAACTGCACAAAGCACAACTTGTGTTTACTAGTAACCTTTGCCCTGTGGCCCTGCAGGATAGAAGGGAATAATAAGGAAAACAGAAGGAACATTTGTTTTTATAGCTATTGTTATTCCCAGAACCCGATACAGTTGTAGGACCTTAATTTGATCACTCTTCTGTTGCTGAGATTTTTCCTACACCCAAGGAAATGCAGATGACCTTCATAATTTACATACATTCACTGAAAACCCACACTAACACACAGTTATATTAACAGTATTGCACTTTTCATGAAGACTACTTTTAGCCAGCTGAAAGCCTAACCACTGATCAAGCAACATTATGTGGCTGCAGGATTATTTTTCTGTGACAAGAGGTCAAATTAAGATCCTTCATCTGTATGGAACAGACTTTATTGTCATAATGTTTTACAAACCAAATGTAGTCTAAATAGACCATACTAGAAAAGGGACCTGCTCAGTGATCTGCTCTTTGTAGGCTACATAATATGTATGTAATTTACAGTAACTTCCCATTTAATAGAGGTGCCCCAGTACATATAATGAAACTCTCCATTTATTTGAGAGGTTCCTCCATTCTTCACTCCCCATGGCTGTTGATGAACTTCCCTCTTCTCAGATGAAGTATTACTTAAATTACAAGACTGCTTCATGTTTTGGTAGCATGATGACTGAAACCAGACATGCCTTTAGAGAACAGATGATCAATTCAGGATTACTTAGTTCAGGGATGATAACTGCTGGTTTGACAAAAAAAATGTAGGAAAGTTCTCCAGTTTACCTCCATGGTTTTCTTGAACTGCATGGCCCTCTGTTTGTGTAGGGAATCCATCTGTTGTTCTACCTGTGAAGAAGAGGTGGCAAATATATTATATTAAAGCAAAGAAGATAGAGATGATATATCCATGATTTGCACCCCGATAATTATCACATTTGTGCAGGGCGATTAGGATTAAGATCACAAGGTCCAACTGAAATCTGACTTCCCATCCCGCCCGAAAGACACACAGAGGTTTCAGGTTTCCGTCAGACATGGTATTCGAACTGGCAACCCTCTGGTTGGTGGCTCGCCTCGCTACATAAGTTGATATAAGCGGTTGATAAGCAATTGATCACTATAACTGCATTCACTATTAAGCAAAGTGCACTGTATTAGCAATGTATAAGGTCTATTAGTAATTAAAGGTCGTATGAATTCCTACATTTGTCGTTTTTTAAGAAATTGGTTGGTTTCTAATGTACCTTTTTTCTTGCCTCTTTCTGTCTCTCTCTGAAGTCCTCCAGTTTTTTGGCCTCGTCCCGCATTGTTTGTGCCAGTTGTAGGTGTGATAAACTCACATGTTCAGTTTCTATGTTGTAAAGGAGGGTTTTGAGAGAGTTAGTAAATTACATGAACACACACACACACTCAAACTCACTCACTCACACATGGAAATAGAAAGATTTGAGCTTAGTCATCAACATACATCAGAAACATTTGTTGTGACAGCAAAACACTTACGCAGTTTGAACATGTCTAGCGATCTCTTCAGTGTGCTAAATAATGAAACAAACAAACACCAGCTTTATGAAAAGTAATGCATGCAGTACAACCTATGCTGTTAAAATTTAAGCGTTTTGTAACACTACAACTAGTGGCAACTGAGCTGCCACCAACGTTAAGGAGACAAAACCTTGACTTTGCTAGAGTGTTGAAACATATCATTCTGAGATTTTCCGAAACATTACATGGTGTTGTAACACCACATAATCAAGAGTTGTGCAACACCTTACCAGAGATTGGGAGCGCTACAGGGAAATTATAAAAACACTATTTTCTTGTTTCGAGTCCTGTTTAGTGCAGAAATAGATTCCTTCTCTTTTGGTGCTGTTTCCTCCCTCTAAAGCTCCTAAACACTAATGATGGTGTTTCGAATCCTTTCTAGTGCAGAATGCATTCCCTGCTCTTATACGGTGTGTGTTGATAAACTCGTCTTTGGTCATTTCAGAATGTCAAATGTAGAGTATTATTCACAAACAAAGAACACCAGAAAATATAGTTTTGTGAAAATACAAACTAATAAGATTGTCTAGGATAATAATTAAAACAAGCACAATTAATCATATGTACAAGCTTCAAATGCTTTATCTTTTCTTTGCAAATTATCCAATGACAAAACATTAACAGGTCTTTCACATTTTTATATTGATAAAGTAAGACAGTTCCAAGATCTGTAAAGTATTTATAATATTCATATTCTTCCAAATCAAGGGTATATGACATCATATTCAGATATGTTTATATACTGTATACATTCTATTCAGATAGATTGAGTCACAGTACACTTGAGTTAGATGATATGATTGACAATTGACAGTTCAGTTGGCATTAATCTGTGATCCTTGTCTTGATTGGTTGTGATTAGGATTGACCAGCCAGTGGGAAACGTAGTACGTACGTATGTATGTATGTATGTATGTATGTATGTATGTATGTACAGTACCAGTCAAAAGTTTAGACACACCTACTCATTTAAGGGTTTTTCTTTATTTTTACTATTTTCTACATTGTAGAATAATAGTGAAGACATCAAAACTATGAAATAACACATATGGAATCATGTAGTAACCAAAAAAGTGTTAAACAAATCAAAATAGATTTTATATTTCAGATTCTTCAAAGCAGCCACCCTTTGCCTTGATGACAGCTGTAACGCCCTGGCCACAGAGAGGGTTTTTTGTTCTCTATTTTTGGTTAGGCCAGGGTGTGACATGGGTGGGCGTTCTAGGTTTCTTTTTCTATGTTGGTGGTTTTCTTTGTTTCGGCCGTGTATGGCTCTCAATCAGGAACAGGTGTAGATCGTTGTTGCTGATTGAGAGTCATACATAGGCAGCCTGTTTTTCCTTTGGGGTTTGTGGGTGAATGTTTTCTGTTTAGTTTGTATCCTGACAGAACTGTGGCTGGTCGTTTTTGGTTTCGTTTTGTATAGTGTTCATTTGGTCATTAAACCTTACAAGATGAACACATCCTCCGCTGCACCTTGGTCTCATTCCGACGACAACCGTTACAACAGCTTTGCACACTCTTGGCATTCTCTCAACCAGCCGCATGAGGTAGTCACCTGGAATGCATTTCAATTAACAGGTGTGCCTTCTTAAAAGTTCATTTGTGGAATTTCTTTCCTTCTTAATGCATTTGAGCCAATCAGTTGTGTTATGACAAGATAGGGTTGGTATACAAAAGATAGCCATATTTTGGCAAAAGACCAAGTCCATATTATGGCAAGGACAGCTCAAATAAACAAAGAGAAATGGCAGTCCCTCATTACTTTAAGACATGAAGGTCAGTCAATCCGGAAAATGTCAAGAACTTTGAAAGTTTCTTTGAGTGCAGTCACAAAAACCATCAAGCGCTATGATGAAACTGGCTCTTGTGAGGGCCGCCACAAAGGAAAGGAAGACCCAGAGTTACCTCTGCTGCAGAGGATACGTTCATTAGAGTTACCAGCCTCAGAAATTACAGCCAAAATAAATGTAACAGACACATCTCAACATCGACTATTCAGAGGAGACTGCGTGAATCAGGCCTTCATGGTCAAATTTCTGTATATAAACCACTACTAAAGGACACCAATAAGAAGAAGAAGAGACTTGCTTGGGCCAAGAAACACGAGCAATGGACATTAGACCGGTGGAAATCTGTCCTTCATCTGATTAGTCCAAATTTGAGATTTTTGGTTCCAACCACCATGTCTTTATGAGACGCCGAGTAGGTGAATGGATGATCTCCGCATGTGTGGTTCCCACCGGGAAGCATGGAGGAGGAGGTGTGATGGTGTGGGGGTGCTTTGTTGGTGACACTGTCGTGATTTATTTAGAATTCAAGGCACACTTAACCAGCAATTCAATCTAATAACAGTAACGCACTAATAACACTAATGCCTTAATGCATACTTGTATCTCTATGTGTAGTGCTGCATGGGCCATTGAGCCACTGCAGATACCATCTTTCTACCATCTTTCTACATGCGAAACAAAACGGTTTTGTCAACGTCAGACAGTGCTATCAGTGGCTAGATTCACAGCATTCTAGTGTGCCATCTGAAGGCTGTGTACCAGACAATATCAACAACTCTATATACGTTTATATTTCCTTGTCTTGCTTGAGACAGACTGGCACCCAGGCAATCAGAAGGCTATTAAATATGTGATGGCTTTTAACAAAGCCCATCGGGGGTACTGGCCATCTGGTATTTTGGGCAAATGCCAGATGGGCTGGTCAATTTGTTGCCTAGTGGGCCTGTCTACCTTGGGTTTTTGATTTCAAAATTATCATTATCTGGCTAATAAGGGGGGCCTCAAAAAAAAAAAAAAAAAATTAGTAATGTGGGGACCTCAAGGGGAAAAAAATATGCAGGTGTGAGGGCCTCAATGAAAACATTTTACCGGTGGGTTAGAAATGCCAAGGCCGATTTTTGGTCCCAGTCCGCACCTGAAGCCCATTACAAGTTTATCTATCTTCAATAGCAGGGCTTTCAAATAATTTTTGTATACATTTTTACAGTCCCTGACTGATGGCAAGCAATGTCTACTCAAGAATGAATAACATCAGCAACAGGAATATTGACTTACTTCATCTCATTGTGCCCACACACCTTCTTGGAGAGACCCAGTAGCTCTTTGGCATACTTCTCCTCTATGGATGCTCTGAAAGATAACCAAACACATCTCTTCATATGTGCATTCAACAAGGTATACAGTTAACAAACATTAGCTACAGTATGTGCATGAGAGAACATTAGGCAAGAGCATGAGGATGAGGATCTGCACCACAGAGGGGGAAGTCCACAGTGTCCATGAGATTAAAAAAAGATAAAGAAATTGAATGCCATTTTGAAGTTATCTTAAAGGAACTAACACATGCAAAATCACACTTTATATCTTTCAATATAACAGTGTTATTATGGAGTTGTTTCCTTGTGCGTGACTGATTGCACAGTCTGTATTGTGCTTGGATTAATCATTAAACAGTACAGTCCAGAGAGGAGGGAGCAACAAAAAAATCTAAAGTATTAAACATAATAAAGATTCATAATAAGAAGTTTGATCAAGTATGCTGTATCAGTTGGTCAGGAATTTAGATTGGTAGGAAAAATCTCCACATTCAAAATCATGAGGTGTATACACAGTAAATATGAAGTAGGACAAGAGCTAAAGACAAATATGTAAACTATAGTCTACACACTGTATTAAATTAACACTGACACCATTCTAGACTATTGGATAATAGTGTCATTTCTGTCCAAAATGAGGAAATAGCAGATAAAACAGATGAACCACTCGTTTTTACTGTAAGTGCACTTAGTGACACCAGAAACAGGAAACACCGCAGCAGTGTTTGTTGAACACCAACAACCATTCACAGTACGCTTTTCCCAGATATAGAATGATTCATCTTTCTGCGCCCACATGATCTAAAGCATGGTGGAAAATAAATGATGACTGACTTTCTTACTTCTGTATCGTGGAACAAAGCACTCATGCCCTTTGAAAAGGTCAGTCCACAACAAAACATTACTGATATTCATTTAAAATAAACATAGACACAACAACAACAACATAGCAGCAGAACCTGTGGGCGCTGTCACCTAGACAGAATAACAGCATCCATAAAGTTGTTTCAGAGCATATTCTCTGTAGTAGTCTGAGGATTCAATGAATGGTTTCTATTGGATGATATCTCACATGGTTTCTCACCTGGCTTTCATGAAGTCTTCTATCTCCTTGCATGTCCTCTTACCATCGTTGAGATGCTGGATGATACAGTCATAACCCCCGGTACTGGTTAGCTCCCCGTTCTGGCAACATTGGGGAAGATGGAATAACAATAAGTAATCAAATCATAGCACATCATGGAGGGTCTCTCACACCCTCCCAGTACTGGTCTATCAAAATCCTATACTCCTCGCTGCATTGGCTTTTAACAGTCCATCAAAAAGGAAATAACTCATTACAACATTACTGACAGAGAGAAGACCCCCAAGGGCTAAAACCAAAATAATCCTAAATGTAACAGCTTCCCAATGGGCTTTAGCACCCAATACATCAGACTACGGAAACAATAAAGCTAACAGCAATGAAGCAATATAAGTATTTCGTGAGCATGAATAAATATGTGTTTGGGATGATAAACTGCAGTTGAAGTGCCCTGTAATGTATGTCTGCATGAGATAATGACATATAATCATTTTAACCACGTGATGAAAGAGGTATACAGTAGGCCTACACTGCAGGGGTAGGTATACTCCTGAGCCATGCCAATCATCTGCACATATTACAAGGTGTTCAAAAGGACCAGAACTACACTCCTGGGTTAGAGACGTGCTAATAAAACAGCCAGTCCATGCAGTGTGTAATATTCTGAATAAATCAATGACCTAACAAACATCACTAGACTTGTTAAATAAATAATGGTGTATGCTCCTTGTGTTTACAACTTGTTAATACTTCAAAATCTGATTTCGATCTCTAAAAACAAATAGTTCTGCAAGCACAGTTAATGGGGGTTAAGCTCAGATGACACACAACGCAAATACAAACATTTGCACTTACCCAAAAGTAATCCTTAAAGTGAAGTTCTCTCATTGTAGACAAGAATAGCGGCAGTACAACTCTTGTAATTCCACTGGTTTTTGCGATGCTTATACTGTGTTAGTGACTGATGGACATCCCATTGGATTGTTGCGTTTATGACTCCGCTCATATCTCAATGGAGCGCTAAATATTCTTTGCTGGGTCCTAACGACCGACGAGATACAGCAGAGAGAGAGAGAGAGAGAGAGAGCGAGAGCGCAAGAGCGAGAGAGAGGGGCCACTTGGTGGTCACAAGCGGAACAGCAGGAGAGAAGAAAGGATATCTTTGAATCTATTGGCTCTTGGTTCCTCTTTTATCTGTATTTATGCCCTTCTCTTGTAAATATGCTTTTATTGGTGAAATCAGGTTATATCTGGAGAACAGTTAAAAATCCCTGCTGCCAAGGCAACAGCTTCTCTCCGTCAAATCAAATCAAATTGTATTGGTCACATACACATGGTTAGCAGATGTTATTCCAAGTGTAGTGAAATGCTTGTGCTTCTAGTTCCGACAGTGCAGCAATATCTAACAAGTCATCTGTATACCCGTCGCAAGACCCACTGGTTGATGCTTATTTATAAAACCCTCTTAGGCCTCACTCCCCCCTATCTGATATATCTACTGCAACCCTCGTCCTCCACATACAACACCTGTTCTGCCAGTCACATTCTTTTAAAGGCCCCCAAAGCACACACATCCCTGGGTTGCTCCTCTTTTCAGTTCGCTGCAGCTAGCGACTGGAACGAGCTGCAACAAACACTCAAACTGGACAGTTTTACCTCAATCTCTTAATTCCAAGACATGGACACTCTTACTGACAGTTGTGGCTGCTTTGCGTGACGTATTGTTGTCTCTACCTTCTTGCCCTTTGTGCTGTTGTCTGTGCCCAATAATGTTTGTACAATGTTTTGTGCTCCTACTATGTTGTGTTGCTACCATGCTGTGTTGTAATGTGTTGCTGCCTTGTTGTGTTGTTGTCTTAGGTCTCTCTTCATGTAGTGTTGTCTCTCTTGTCGTGATGTGGGTTTTTTCCTATATATATATATATTTATATACACTGCTCAAAAAAATAAAGGGAACACTTAAACAACACAATGTAACTCCAAGTCAATCACACTTCTGTGAAATCAAACTGTCCACTTAGGAAGCAACACTGATTGACAATACATTTCACATGCTGTTGTGCAAATGGAATAGACAACAGGTGGAAATTATAGGCAATTAGCAAGACACCCCCAATAAAGGAGTGGTTCTGCAGGTGGTGACCACAGACCACTTCTCAGTTCCTATGCTTCCTGACTGATGTTTTGGTCACTTTTGAATGCTGCCGGTGCTTTCACTCTAGTGGTAGCATGAGACGGAATCCACAACCCACACAAGTGGCTCAGGTAGTGCAGCTCATCCAGGATGGCACATCAATGCGAGCTGTGGCAAGAAGGTTTGCTGTGTCTGTCAGCGTAGTGTCCAGAGCATGGAGGCGCTACCAGGAGACAGGCCAGTACATCAGGAGACGTGGAGGAGGCCGTAGAAGGGCAACAACCCAGCAGCAGAACCGCTACCTCTGCCTTTGTGCAAGGAGGAGCAGGAGGAGCACTGCCAGAGTCCTGCAAAATGACCTCCAGCAGGCCACAAATGTGCATGTGTCTGCTCAAACGGTCAGAAACAGACTCCATGAGGGTGGTATGAGGGCCCGACGTCCACAGGTGGGGGTTGTGCTTACAGCCCAACACCGTGCAGGACGTTTGGCATTTGCCAGAGAACACCAAGATTGGCAAATTCGCCACTGGCGCCCTGTGCTCTTCACAGATGAAAGCAGGTTCACACTGAGCACATGTGACAGACGTGACAGAGTCTGGAGACGCCGTGGAGAACATTCTGCTGCCTGCAACATCCTCCAGCATGACCGGTTTGGCGGTGGGTCAGTCATGGTGTGGGGTGGCATTTCTTTGGGGGGCCGCACAGCCCTCCATGTGCTTGCTAGAGGTAGCCTGACTGCCATTAGGTACCGAGATGAGATCCTCAGACCCCTTGTGAGACCATATGCTGGTGAGGTTGGTCCTGGGTTCCTCCTAATGCAAGACAATGCTAGACCTCATGTGGCTGGAGTGTGTCAGCAGTTCCTGCAAGAGGAAGGCATTGATGCTATGGACTGGCCCGCCCATTCCCCAGACCTGAATCCAATTGAGCACATCTGGGACATCATGTCTCGCTCCATCCACCAACGCCACGTTGCACCACAGACTGTCCAGGAGTTGGCCTCATCAGGAGCATGCCCAGGCGTTGTAGGGAGGTCATACAGGCACGTGGAGACAACACACACTACTGAGCCTCATTTTGACTTGTTTTAAGGACATTACATCAAAGTTGAATCAGCCTGTAGTGTGGTTTTCCACTTTAATTTTGAGTGACTCCAAATCTAGACCTCCATGGGTTGATAAATTGGATTTCCATTGATTTTTTTTGTGTGATTTTGTTGTCAGCACATTCAACTATGTAAAGAAAAAAGTATTTAATAAGATTATTTCATTCATTCAGATCTAGGATGTGTTATTTTAGTGTTCCCTTTATTTTTTGGAGCAGTGTATTACCCTATCATTCTCAGTCGTGTTCCATCCAAGCTGTCAGACTCAGGTGGCTTGTCATTGTTGATAGACAATATGTTTCATCTCTTCCACACTCACATTACGGAATTAAAAATTACAATGCTTGTGTTTCATAATTTGGTCAGTTATGAATGGATGTGTAGGTTTGTTGGCATGTCATGCCTTACAGTTGCTAATCTTACCAATGAAAAAAGTTGTTGGCAATATCAGTGGGTTTTGTGATTTATGAGCCATCGGATTCAATGAAGGATGGACCCGAGTTCGCCTTTTTGTCCAAAATTGAATTTAAGGTGATCCAAAGCTTTTCACTATCATTCTTTATATCATTTAGTTTTGTTCCATAGTGTAGTTTCTTCTTTTTGCTTAGTTTAGACATGATTTCTCAATGTACAGTACGTTTGACGTTCAGCAACTTGTTTTCTTAATGGGTGCATGCTTATTAGTAACTGGAATAAGCAACTTCATAAATGTGTCAAGTGCAGCATTGGTTGCTCCTCATTACACACAATAGACCAGCAAATATTCTTTACAACATAGGAATCACTACAAAACTTATTGTATGACCTCTTATACACTATATTAGGCCCAGCCTTTGGAACTTTGGTTTTCCTATACATGGCTACTATATTATGATCTCTACATCTAATGGATTGGGATACTGCTTTAGAGCAGATTTCTGCAGCATTAGTAAAAATGTGATCTTTGATTTCATTCCTATGCTGTTTGTAAATACCCTGGTAGGTTGACTGATAACCTGAACCATGTTGCAGCTTGAAGCTTCCTTTTGAGTGGACAGCTTGATTAAAACCAGTCAATATTTAGGTGACCCAGAAAATATACCTCTGTTGATGTCACATACATTAAGCATTTTACACACATAAATGTTCTGTTACTAGCAATAATCGATTTCATCAACCTTGTTTTTAGGCTACGTATGTTAATGTTGGCTATTTTTATTGCTTTACTGGAAGGCTTATCAGAGGTAGATAGGACAGTGATATTTATTTTTGAGTTGATAGTGTAGGGTGAACTGCAGACAGTGGGCTTCCTACTAGGGCAAACCACCTCAGTGCTTGTAATGTAACTCAGGTTCATAGGTTATTAGTAGTTAGTGATACTACTAATAAAATAATAAGTGTACAATATGTTTTGTCCCTTTAAATGGCTTTTATTAATTACTTATTAGAGCAAACCCAATCTCTCTCTCACACACACACACACACACACACCAATCCTCCACTACATCAGAATCACTCAACAAACATAACATACGTTGGGTTTTTCGAAACACAGCACAAGTCAACAGAAACTTAGCTTAAAATATACACAATGTTGTCTTGGTAATTACTTTAAAAATGTTGGTCTCTTCCTTTAAAAACGTTTCACTAACATTATATAAAAAAAAGGTGGTAAAGATAAGAACAAAAACAGAATGTAAGGTGGTGGATCGTAAATCCCAGGCAGCCAGAGGCCTCCCTCCTATATAGCCTTCACAGCGTCGTCTATCTCAGAGATCTGATCTTTTAGCTGGTTCCACTGTTCTGGGTTCAGTGAGATACCTGGGGACAGAGCAGAGACCAGTCAGACAGAGTGGTTAGTAAACTGATCTAGTATCAGTGAAATACCTTGGGACAGACCAGAGACAAGTTAGACAGAGGCAAGTCCACTGATCTAGGTTCAGTTATAGAATCCGGAGTGTAGCATCACTGGGCTTGATGTCAAACATGAAATCTGGGTAACCACTGTACAGTCGTGGCCAAAAGTTTTGAGAATGACACAAATGTTCATTTTCACAAAGTCTGCTGCCTCAGTTTGTATTATTTTACCAAAACAGGGTCAGGGTGCCTTTGTTATTGTTTCAACTGCTGATTGCCCCTTTAGAAATTAAAAGTATAAAATACCCATATTGAAATGTAACTTCACTTAATGAGTTTATAATAGACAGTTAATTAGTTCATACCTAGCAGTTTACAAATCATGAATAAACAAATATATATCCTTGTTGGTTGAAGCACCAAAATGACGATAAAACGATTTTAACCAATGATTCATCAATCCATATGTCTGTATAGCAACAGCATGTCTGTTAGTTCAGGGGCCAGGTGACTCATTTATAAAACACAACGTAAACACAAAATATGCCCCAAAACATGTGTGCACCAGTTCATGCAAAAGTTGGCATTTATAAAAACGGAACTTGACGTGAGAATGTGCTTATCCTCCCGTAAACTTTAGACCATGCGTACGGACAGTTTCTAGTGGTTGAAGTATTTCATTGCAAGAAGGCAAAAGTAGCCTAGTAGCTTTGGGGAATATATGATGACACTTTTATTCATAACAGCTAGCTAAATATAATAACAAGATGAAATAATTTGCCATTAGTGAGAAGAACGAAAATCAATGTATTTTATCTTTGCCTTCTAAAATAATTAGAAATAGGCATCTACTTCCTATTATCTATTTCATTTCCACAATCGTTGAATTATAAATTCCTCACCTTTTCATACTTGCAAAATAGCCTTTAGGCCTACAACAAGTTAGGATAGGCTAGCATTTGTTCCATCTCTCATTTAATTGGACCTACTTCACAGTAGTAAATACAGTATCTCAAAAGTGAGTACACCCCTCACATTTTTGTAAATATTTGAGTATATATTTTCATGTGACAACACTGAAGAAATGACACTTTGCTACAATTTAAAGTAGTGAGTGTACAGCTTGTATAACAGTGTACATTTGCTGTCCCCTCAAAATAACTCAACACACAGCCATTAATGTCTAAACCGCTGGCAACAAAAGTGAGTACACCCCTAAGTGAAAATGTCCAAATTGGTCCCAATTAGCCATTTTCCCTCATCGGTATCATGTGACTCGTTAGTGTTACAAGGTCTCAGGTGTGAATGGGGAGCAGGTGTGTTAAATTTGGTGTCATCGCTCTCACACTCCCTCATACTGACTGGTCACTGGAAGTTCAACATGGCACATCATGGCAAAGAACTTTCTGAGGATCTGAAAAAAATAATTGTTGCTCTACATAAAGATGGCCTGGGCTATAAGATTGCCAAGACCCTGAAACTGAGCTGCAGCACGGTGGCCAAGACCATACGGCGGTTTAACAGGACTGGTTCCACTCAGAACAGGCCTCGCCATGGTCGACCAAAGAAGTTGAGTGCACGTGCTCAGCGTCACATCCAGAGGTTGTCTTTGGGAAATAGACGTATGAGTGCTGCCAGCATTGATGCAGAGGTTGAAGGGGTGGGGGGTCAGCCTGTCAGTGCTCAGACCATACGCCTCACACTGCATCAAATTGGTCTGCATGGCTGTCGTCCCAGAAGGAAGCCTCTTCTAAAGATGATGCACAAGAAAGCCCGCAAACAGTTTGCTGAAGACAAGCAGACTAAGGACATGGATTACTGGAACCATGTCCTGTGGTCTGATGAGACCAAGATAAACTTTTGGTTCAGATGGTGTCAAGCGTGTGTGGCGGAACCAGGTGAGGAGTACAAAGACAAGTGTGTCTTGCCTACAGTCAAGCATGGTGGTGGGAGTGTCATGGTCTGGGGCTGCATGAGTGCTGCCGGCACTGGGGAGCTACAGTTCATTGAGGGAACCATGAATGCCAACATGTACTGTGACATACTGAAGCAGAGCATGATCCCCTCCCTTCGGAGACTGGGCCGCAGGGCAGTATTCCAACATGATAACGACCCCAAACACACCTCCAAGACGACCACTGCCTTGCTAAAGGAGCTGAGGGTAAAGGTGATGGACTGGCCAAGCATGTCTCCAGACCTAAACCCTATTGAGCATCTGTGGGGCATCCTCAAACGGAAGGTGGAGGAGTGCAAGGTCTCTAACATCCATCAGCTCCATGATGTCGTCATGGAGGAGTGGAAGAGGACTCCAGTGGCAACCTGTGAAGCTCTGGTGAACTCCATGCCCAAGAGGGTTAAGGCAGTGCTGGAAAATGACGGTGGCCACACAAAATATTGACACTTTGGGCCCAATTTGGATATTTTCACTTAGGGGTGTACTCACTTTTGTTGCCAGCGGTTTAGACATGAATGGCTGTGTGTTTTGTTATTTTGAGGGGACAGCAAATTTACACTGTTATACAAGCTGTACACTCACTACTTTACATTGTAGCAAAGTGTAATTTCTTCAGTGTTGTCAAATGAAAATATATACTCAAATATTTACAAAAATGTGAGGGGTGTACTCACTTTTGTGAGATACTGTAGATATGCTATGTCAAGTATTTTGCTCTATGAGCTCTGATCCGAAGAGCAGTTTAACGGTAGAACAGATGGTTCATTTTTTCCATTGATGATTTGCAGGCTACATCTGAATACTTTAACGTCAAATTTCTTGAGTAGACAATATTTCATTTATAAACATAATACCGTATATCATAACCATTGCAGAATACATTCCTCACATTTTCTGGACATGATAAGTTAACATTCCCGAAGTAGCCATACAACAAATTACCAAGCACCCCTCATTTAATTGGGCCTATTAGATAGGCGATTATAATTTCAAGTTTATGCTCTATGGATCTGCATGGTAGCACAGTTTATAACATACAATAGAATTCAACATGTGAACAGACAGATTATATTTTGTATTAAAGTGTAGGCTACCAAAATGAACAGTCCCTTGTTTACATAGTCATGATATCGAATCAAAATAATTTATTTACTGATACTTCTTGTTGACCTTTATCAGCAGGCCTACACTGTAGTTTTCCTTTTTTTCATAGTAGACAAAAATTCACAGGCAGTGCAGAATATTTATTTTTGGGGAAAAGTTATTGCAGAACATTGAATTCAAACCCGTTTACAGGTCCACAAAATTTTTGCAAGAAAAAGAAAATGGTCAGATACAGCAAATTTCACCGCATAAGAAAACATTCTGCCAACACCTCCAAAGACATTCGATTACGTTTGCCGTTGCTATTTTCTTTAGATACTCTCTTGGCCTGACTCCAATACTTCCAAAGTATACAGCAAATAAGGGCATTATTGTCACCATTAAAGAGGAATGATGGGTGTTAGAGGCAGAGTTAGAATTCTCATTCACACACACACAGTTTTATGACAAGTCTGAATTATAACAGGAAACATGCGTGTATGGTGTGAGCCAAGTTAATAAATCTCAATATCTTTGAGCGTGCGGGGTCTTTTCAGAAATGGCGCAGATATTTGGTGTTCAATTTACGCAACGATTATAAATGAGGCCCCAGGGGCCCTGCTGTAGGCTTCACACCCCAATGACAGGTTTCTTACCTTTCCTGCCAGGCTTCATCTCCCCCTCCTGATCCATCCAGTACTCACGGATGTCGATCAGACATTTACCTTTGAATTCACGAACGCTCACATACCGCATCTTCCCAATCTAAAATAAAAAAGAAACGTAGAGGTCATATCGACATGCAGCTAATGTTGTATCTTTTGTACTGGGGATGGACTGACACTGTTCTTCTTCACTGTTTACCTGGAACTTGTTGTCATCCTTGTCCTGGTTGCGACTTCCCTTGGAGGTTCCACCCGGCTTGGAACTCTCTCCCCCTTTCGGTTTCTTAGCTGCTGGTTTCTCTGGTGCTGCCTGCTTTCTCTTCTTGGACTACAACAGGGGTTCATTTAAATACGTCACATAAAAATGTATAAACATTTGTTTGAAAGTGCAAAATGAACCTTCTGATTACAATATGGACATCAGCATCAAAAATACTATATACTATATAAAAACACAGCTTCCATATTGAACCTGTCTGAGCATTGTGAAATATTTGTGTCCTTTTTTATTTTATTGACTGAACCACAAAACAGTCACAAGAGTACTGTAGGCTGTCTTTACTCTGTGGCTTTGGATACAACACAGGAGGCTGTCTGTCTGTGTGAATGGGGGGGGGGGGGGTCAGTCACGTTTACCTTGGTCTCAGCTTCACTGTTGGAGTCACTGCCACTGCCACTGCCAGAGCTTGAGGACAGAACTTCCTTTGACTTGGGCATCCTGGAAAAGGAGGATGCAATAGCTGAGTAAATGCTATCCTTCCATAGGACTTCATACGTTTTCAAATAAATGTACATTACAATCTGCATGATTTTGTTCAATCATAGTGTTTTGTCTCCCAAGTGGCGCAGGAGTCTAAGGCACTGCATCTCGGTGCTAGAGGCGTCACTACAGACCCTGGTTCGATTCCAGGCTGTATCACAACCGGCTGTGATTGGGAGTCCCATAGGGCAGTGCACAATTGGCCCAGAGTCGTCCAGGTTAGGGTTTGGCCAGGTAGGCCATCATTGTAAATAAGAATTTGTTCTTAACTGACGTGCCTAGATAAATAAAGGTAGAAAATAAATCTTTAAAAGTCTGACATTGGCCTGCAGATGACGCTATTATTAATTTTATGTCGTTTGTCATCTGTGTCCAACTGGAAAGTATGCAGCCAGCTATACTCTCGTGTTCCCTGGCGACCGGCTCGTACAAAAAACATCCTCCATTCATGTTGCGTCGGTTTCCTTCTTAACTAGCTTTAACGGCGAGCCGCCGGGAGTGTAAAAAAACCTGGGAAAATATACTTAAGTTGAGGACTACGGTCCAAACACTTAAAAGACACACACCCTCGCCTTATGCACTTTAGGGAAATGATTTGCAAACTTCCCTTGCTTGGATACGTAAGCCCCGCAGCCCTCGTTTTTACGAGTGTATAATTATGTTCACTCCTGGCCTGAAACTCCCCATAATTCAATTCGCGACGACTGTACATCCGCTAAGAAAAGTCCGCGAAAACTTAACGTCAATGGAGATGTCAACATACAAGTGTAAGTAAAAACTAAGAGATGTGCCAAGATGGCGGCTTCAACAGACGCTTTTTTTTTTTACCAAGCTCCGTACCAAACTTCAGAAAGATTGTGAAAAAGACAAGTTTACAGTCATTAATATTACTGTTTTTATTTGTTCAAGATATAAGACCTTTCCTGTGACTGGAATAATTATTGGATAATTTATTTCGGCATGTCCATGCAAAGTCGTGACAAAAAAAAAGAAAGAAGTTAGCCGTTCTATTGCTAATCAACAAGAGAGAAACGTGCTTATAGACAACTGCCATAACAACGCTTGGCCTATGGGTAATATCATGCTTTCAAATGCTGTTGAAGATGAATTCCCCTCTTTACCGGTTACTCCGTGCAAACCTCCACCCTCCAAAAAACCCAACATGAACTCTGACATCGTGGCTACCATCCTTACTCATCAACTCCAGGTCTGAAGCCATTGAGAAAATGGTAGGCGCGAACACCATGGTTATCGAAGGCTTGAAAAAGACTGGAGTTTGCATGTGGTGAAATCAAGAATGTGAAAACGAGAGTGGCAAAAGTTGGGGGAAAAAGTGTGGAAAAGAATAACAATATCTACCATAGACGTCTCACTGATCTGGAACAATACACAAGAAGACGGAACCTGAGACTCTACGGCTTGCCAGAGGTGGAGAATGAAGATGTGCGAGGAGAGGCTATCCGCATCTGCCAAGAAGTTATGCCTGCAGAGAAGAACAAAGTTGGTGATACCATCGACGTTGTGCCCCGCCTCGGCAAGAAGCAACAGCAAAACGATTCAAGACCAATGGGTATCATCATCCTCTTCACTGCCAGATTATACAGGGATGCTGTCTGGGAAGCTGCTAGGAAGAACGCCTTCCTTCAGAGCCATGGTATGCGTTTCGCCGAGCATCTCAGCCCGGAGGACATAGAAAGAAGGAACAAGTTGTGGCCAACGATCAAGATAGCACGAAATGAGGGAAAGGCTGCTTACTTCGTCGGAGGACGAGGCTTCATCAACGGTTCAGAAATCCATATTCCTCCCTAAAATCTCACCAGAAGGAACAGATTGATGGTTTCAGCCATGGCATTCTCATTTTTCTCATTGTTTACCTAACAAGCATCAGGTGACTATTTTTCGGAATACTCAGGTACTTCAATTTATTCGTTTGTTCTTGTATGACCAGAAGACCTATTTTGTTTACGAACTTACGAAGAAGACTGAAAGCTGTATTTATTTATGTATACAGTAACCAAGATACTGTTTTAAAGGGCATACATGTCTGCTCTGACTTTACATGGGTATTGTTCTATTTAGTTATTAATACTTATTTCCAAGTGAAAAAGGTCTTAGGAACATGTATATGTAAAACTTTTTTTATTCAATGTTTTTATGATCAGTTTTCATATGCACTTAAAATAGTAGATACACTTTTATTTAAATTATTATTTGGTATTTTATTTCTCAGAATAGTTCCTGATTACACTAGAGGGTTTTTAGTCTCTTACTACAAGAACCCTTGGTTTGGTCTTGAACATAATTTTCAGTTGAGTTGAATTTCAAAGCCGGATAACATCTAGCTCAAAGTTTATGGAATAAGCTATTTTCACTTTAAGTTGACTTAAATGGTGCAGATCTCGGTTCCTTATCGTTTACGTTCACTGCTCCTACTACAGTTTATACTTTTATATAATCTTTGTTGTTTTGTCTATAGTTTCTCTTAATGTTAGGGGGTTACGAAACAATGTGAAGCGCAAGGCCTTATTTTTATTTGCTAAACAATTTCGAACAAATTTTTGCTTTTTTCAAGAGTCACTCAATTTCAGCTGATGCCAACTTCTGGAGGTCGCAGTGGGGCAACGGTATTTGGGTTTCCCATGGATCTGAACGCTCCGCTGGTGTCACTACAATGAAAAATACCTTTGGTGGTAATATTCTACACTCGGAATGTAACCCTTTGGTCACTTTATTTGTCTTGTGATCAGTTACAATGACATTACGCTCATTACTGTAAACTTCTATGGGTACAACACCAAACATGAGAATGATGAGTTGCTTGAATCTATAGCGAAACATATACTTCATTGGTTATCTACATTTCCCAATTCGTTATTATTGATAGGAGGGGACTTTAACATTACTATAGATAATTCAACTGATAGATGGCCCCCAGGTAGGCCAACCAATCAGAATTTGGGTTTAATACTTTTTATGGAGAGTTTGATCTTACTGATAAATGGAGAGAGAGGTTTCCGGCCGACAGATGATTCACTTGGAGTAACAAAACAGGTTCCAGACAATCCAGAATAGACTTTTGGCTTATATCCAAATGTATTGATAGTGTTACTACAAATATTTTTACTACTCCCCTCACAGACCACAGGCCATTTACATTGATATCAAAATATTTACCCCTGATACTAACCTTGGTAGAGCATCCTACTGGAAGCTAAATAGCTCGTTATTAAATAATGATATAGTTAAGTTTGAGGTTAAAGATCTGCTCTTACACGTTTGGGAAAGGGCTTGTGAAGAAAACTCTTATTGCAAGAGCTCTTTAAATGAGGTGTCCAAATACCTTAGCAAGATTACTACCATATTTTCTAAGACCAGAAGAGCTGAAGAGGAAAAGGTGATCATTAAGATAACTTCCCTTTCTCAGAGGTCCCTAGCCAACCTCTCGGGGGAGGAGAAGATGGAAATAATTGAGTTACAAAATAAACTGGATAATATATAGATTAAAAGCAGAAGGAGCCTTTATAGATCTAGGAAAAAATTGATTGAGGAGGGAGAACAGAATTCATCCTATTTCTTTAGACTTGAGAAATTTCACTCTACAAATAACACTATCCATAACTTAAACATTGATGGTGTTATTAGATGGCCAAAAATTAATCGCTAAATACTGTAGCAATTTTTACAGAAAATTGTATAGCTCTACGTACTGTCAGGAATCCACAGATATGTTTTTTTGACTCGCTGGAAAATGTTCACTCTATCAGTGATATAGAATCTAAACAGTGTGATGAACCCATCAAAGTTGAAGAGATTATAGAGGCTATCAACCATCTAAAGAACAATAAATCACCAGGTGTTGATGGAATTACATCAGAATTTTTAAAATTATTTTCTGAACAAGTAGCGCCCTTCCTATTTGAAGTCTTAGAGTATTAAAAACAATGTTCTCCCTCCTACACTGAGTCAGAGGTTAATAACACGGATACCTAAGCCTAAAAAAGTAGTGCTGCTCATCGATAACTGGTGTCCAATTTGTCTTCTTAATAATGACTATACTACTTGCAAAAAGAATGAAAGAATTCCTGGATGCAATCATTGATGAGACACAGTCTGGCTTCATGAGGAACAGACATATTTCTAACAATGTCAGACTAGTATTAGACATACTTGACTACTCAGACCTAATAACCGAGGATAGCGCCATATTATTTTTAGATTTTTATAAAACATTTGACACATTAGAGCATCAGTTCCTCTTCCACTCCCTCGAGAGACTTGGGTTTGGGGATTTTTTTCTTTATCTTCTCCCCCGAGGGGCTGGCTGGGGACCTCTGAGAAAGGGAAGTTATCTTAATAATCACCTTTTCCTCCTCAGCTCTTCTGGTCTTAGCAAGATTACTACCATATTTTCTAAGGTATTTGGACACCTCAAATTTAAAGAGCTCCCAGTTCTTGCAATAAGATTTTTCTTCACAAGCCCTTTCCCAAAAGTGTGAAAGCAGATCTTTAACCTCAAACTTAACTATATCATTATTTAATAACGAGCTATTTAGCTTCCAGTAGGATGCTCTACCAAGGTTAGTATCAGGGGTAAATATTTTGATATCAATGTAAATGGCCCTGTGGTCTGTGAGGGGAGTAGTACAAATATTTGTAGTAACACTATCAATACATTTGGATATAAGCCAAAAGTCTATTCTGGATTGTCTGGAACCTGTTTTGTTACTCCAAGTGAATCATCTGTCGGCCGGAAACCTCTCTCTCCATATATCAGTAAGATCAAACTTTCCATAAAAAGTATTAAACCCAAATCCTGATTGGTTGGCCTACCTGGGGGCCATCTATCAGTTGAATTATCTATAGTAATGTTGAAGTCCCCTCCTATCAATAATAACGAATTGGGAAATGTAGATAACCAATGAAGTATATGTTTCGCTATAGATTCAAGCAACTCATCATTCTCATGTTTGGTGTTGTACCCATAGAAGTTTACAGTAATGAGCGTAATGTCATTGTAACTGATCACAAGACAAATAGTGACCAAAGGGTCACATTTCGAGTGTAGAATATTACCACCAAAGGTACTTTTCATTGTAGTGACACCAGCGGAGCGTTCAGATCCATGGGAAACCCAAATACCGTTGCCCCACTGCGACCTCCAGAAGTTGGCATCAGCCGAAATTGAGTGAGACTCTTGAAAAAAAAAAAGCAAAAATCTGTTCGAAATTGTTTAGCAAATAAAAATAAGGCCTTGTGCTTCACATTGTTTCGTAACCCCCTAACATTAAGAAAAACTATAGACAAAGACAAAACAACAAAGATTACATAAAAGTATAAACTGTAGTAGGATGAGGCAAACGTAGTAGGAGCAGTGAACGTAAACGATAAGGAACCGAGATCTGCACCATTTAAGTCAACTTAAAGTGAAAATAGCTTATTCCATAAACTCTGAGCTAGATGTTATTTGGCTTTTGAAATTCAACTCAACAGAATATTATGTTCAAGACCAAACCAAGGGTTCTTTGTAGTAAGAGAGACTAAAAACCCTCTAGTGTAATCAGGAACTATTCTGAGAAATAAAATACTAAATAATAATTTAAATAAAAGAGTATCTGCTATTTTAAGCACATATGAAAACTGATCATAAAAAAAATTGAATAAAAAATGTTTTACATATACATGTTCCTAAGACCTTTTTCACTTGGAAATAAGTATTAATAACTAAAGTGTCCACTTAATTTGAGGGCTGAGTTGGTAGGGTGTGTCTTTTAAGTGTTTGGACTGCAACAACTGTCTTAATAAAACACAATTTCCCACCAAAAATGCTACTTCTTGATGTTCAGCCAATCAGGTTGTAGCAGTCTGGCTGAAGGTCGTCATTAGTTACCGCAGCCAAAAAGTCATAAACCAGGTATAGTTCTACAATTGTTCTTCTTAAAAAATGTGATTCTAGCCTTAACCACATTGCTAACCTTGTGTCTAACCTTAAATTAAGACCAAAAAGCTACTTTCTGTTTTCATTCATCTTTATGTGCAGCATCAGGAAGTAGCATTAGCCACTCTACTAGCATGGTGGTGGAAAGTTGTTTTATTGAGACTGTACGCATATGTCGTTTTTTCTTTCATGCGGTTCTCCATTAAGGTTAGTTAAGGCGGAAACAGACGCCCTTGCAGCCTGAATGGAGGATGTTTTATGTACGATTCGGTCGCTGGGGGTCATGAGTGTATAGCAGGCTGCGTACATTCCAGTTGGAAGCAGATGGCAAACGACGTATAAGGATTAATAATGCCATCTGCCGGCCGGTTGGGATATCTCATACTGTAGATATCTATAACATTTCCACTGAACATTTTCCAGCCTAGAAAAATAACTTCACTATAAAACGTTTTACAGACAGTTTATGTGAGTAAAGTCAACCGTATAAAAATAAATGACGACAGCTGTCATGTAAACAGGAAGTTTCGGCACTATTTTAAAAATGCCGACGGATCATTTGTTGGTTCAAAATGGTGGGATCTTTAGGTGTTGGTCAAATTAATTATGCCAGAAATGGCGCTGGAAACGCCTTTATGCGCAAACCATCATATCAAAGTAAACTTGGAGTCACGTGTTTTATATGGTGTGTTCCTCCCACTACGACTTGGAAAACTATGCAGTTTATTACGCTACATGTGAAATAAGTTGAGCTTGACTTGGTGGAAATCCACGGTGATCTTGACGCTACTTTTCCAGAAATATTGAGTGTCCTATTCTGGTGACATGATGATCGATGCTTGACTGCCATTTGACAAATAAAAATATTCTCGCTCTTATCCATAATAATCAGGGGTTCCCAAATGTTTTCACTCGGACCCCCCTTTCAGCGCGCGTACGCACAAGCACTGTTCATGACAAATTGTTCACATCCCTCTTGTTGGTGGGGAGAATATTACAGGTTTATAGCTTAGTTCTTGCAATTCCACAAATTGTCATGTGGTGCGAAGAACATTTTGCCTAGCTACCGTTTCCCCTCACGCTGGACCCAGAAGTTGTCCACGTGATTATCGAATATGCAAATTAGTCATTGTTCTGTTCACTATTTTCATTCGCAATATAGGACTGTTTCGCTCGAATTATTGCACAGCTCGTTGAGTTATTATAGTACACATATCTTCTAGATAGGTAGGCCTGAATTAACCAAAAATGCAAAAATGTATCACGATCAAATCAATCGAGCATGCAACAGCAGCGTCCTTGCAGCACGTTACAATGTTGCATATAACGATAGCTTTGCACAGGGGTTCGCTCTAGGTATGAAATCTACATAGCAACATTAGCTACAGTACTTACGTTTCACTGTAATGTTTCACTGTATGAGCTCGAGTGTAGTGTTCGCGGATGCTGTGTGTGAAGGCGGTAGATACAGGCCTGCAAAATGTCTACCCTAGTGGTTCGAGGTTTACCAGATCTTGATTCCAAATGAACTGGATGAAGTACTTTCACCACAAGGCTGTCCCACTGTTCCGGTTATCTAGAAGTCAGTCGCGCGAGTTTGCTTCAGGTTCGTTGCACCCGGACGTACGGTTTATATTGAATTGTGGGAAATTATGTTCTCTTTCTGTGCTTCTGGTCACAGTTAGGCTGTGTTCCTAATTTTAAAGTGGCAATCTGCGGTTTAAAGCAGCACCGCGCCGCTGTTTAGGTAAATAGCTGAGGGATGTTTCTAGAGAAATGTAACCAGTAACCATTCAAATTCATTGACAGAGCTATGGATGCAAGGATTTACTTACCATACACAATATACAAATTATAGTATATACCACGTTTTGAGGCTATACAGTGTTTGTTTGCAAACATTGGAGTAAAACAAGATAATATCTTGGTTTCTGATAGGGTAAGACAGTTCATGAGGCATTTATAAGTTAATTCTTCCAAAAATCTATGGGTTAAATTGTAGTGATGCTCGATATACAATTCCCACAACTAGGGTAACCCTATTCGTGCGATGCATAGGGTGTTTGCCTTTCACACCAGTGACCCAGGTTTGCTTCCCTGCCGTTTGCCAGTTTCCTACAATATCATGAATTTAAAAGTCCAAAAAGGGAAGTTGCAAATGCATATTGCCCCCTTTAAAAGCCACATTTACAGTCTTTATGCTATTAAATAAAATACATGCATACAGAAAGCATCTGTATTGATAGTAAATTTGACAACAGTTCCGAAGAAAAAAATGCATACGTTTTAGCAATCACTAAAATATCAAAATAATAATGTATTATATCAATGCTTGTAAGAGTTGTTTTAGGTTCTGTGAACTAGGCCTAGACACTGTACTATCTGATAGGTCTATATCCAACTAATTTCCTTTGCATCAGGTCAACATTAAGGGTTAATTTATCTATTGGTTCATTATACAGCTGAAGGTTCCATTTTTGGAAGAAAGGATGTTATTGTTGAGAGTAGGTTAAAGGTGACGCGATTTGTAAACAGAAGCATACAATTGCTCCACATTGTGAGGCCCTAATATGAAAACATCCTATAAAATCTTCCTTGGCACAATGTTAAGGACAGGTCAAAGTACGTTGGTAACCTTAGGGGAAGAGAACATAACATTTGCGTTTTATAATTCCGTTTACAAGTTCCTTGTAACGTGTCATTCTGAGCCTCTGGGTTCAACCAAGGGTCATATTCACCAGGCACCAAACGGAAAGGTAAATGGAATGAAACAGGGAGGGACTACCTGAACTTGTCCAATAAGAAACCATTGTTTTCATTTTCCTTTCCAAAATGCTTTGCTATAGGGTGCACTAATAAATTGGACCCAAGAGTCAGCTGACAGCAGGTGCACTCACAGCAGAACTGTACAGTACTGGCCCACATCTGTTAGGCACACCCAGGACAAGCCACAACATGTTAGTCACCACTGCTGTAGCTATTATGGCCAGGGATATAAGGACACTCAGGACAGGAGGGAAATTATCTTCAAATCAGTTCTGAATCTGGTGCAGATGCAGGACTTTGACACATATTAGACATTGTTTGTTAACCCATGAAAGTTAGCACAACGCACCCTAAAATTAACCTCCAGAAAGGTCAAACTCAATATAGTAAGGTCAACTGATGCTCTGTAATGTTCATTATAGGGACAACAATTATTCCTCAAATGCACCTGCATTTCTTAGAAACACTTGCCAATGTTGCACAATCAATCTAGCTTTATTCATTGTCGTTTGTCACTTCATCATTTGACGTGTTTCAATCACAGGTGAACTGTTGACAGATGTTCCTGTCCTGTGTTCTAATTATGAACTCGGATTGTACTTTGAGCAAACCAATACATTTTTATGACTGGTTTATGTAAGTGTGCAAGCTCTCTCCCAATCCAAAAAATATCAATCAAATAACATGTCCTAAGCCAGCATAGTATTGATTGCAGGTGTGGTGTACACTTAACATATCTGTACACATAGCATCACCTATCACACACTTTATGGACTGTTGCTTGTTGCTGTGCAAAGTGCACTGGGCCAATTAACCTTCAAATGGAGGCCAAGAGAATATCCCTAATTGCTATGTTCTATTATTATAAGAATATAACTGTCTAGTATTTTATGCATCAATGCTTCAGATATTTATGAGGATATTTTTATTCCACAAAATAGTATAAATAGTGTTAGTATCTCTGGTCCTTATGAACCTTAACTTGGGTCTTTGGGCACCCATTGTCAGTGAGGGCCAAGGGAATCTCAAAAATGTGTTTTTGGATGCATGCTTTTTTTCTAGGCCCACCCCACAAATGACCAATTATATAATATGTATTACTAAAAATAGAATATACTGTATGTATGTAGCCTAAGCAATAGCTTTAGGATGTGGTGAGTCAGTGGTCTGCTCTATTCGCAAACAAAAATATTTTGCTATGGTAACCGTTGACTGAAGTTCACTGTACAAATGAAATAACAATAGCACAATTTGATTCCATGCAAACAAGGACATATCACTGTGTTCCTTCCAAGGGAATTAGCCTACAATGATAGGCAGCTGCCTATCTGATTTCAGTTCAATCTGTAAGGACATGTCTAACTACATAGGTTTGAAAATGACTGTAAAAACAGCAGGTGATTGGGAGGCGGGACTAGCACAGGGGGGATCCACAACTTACATCACCATCATTAAGGCTATATAATGGAGTGAACTTCTAACATTAGCAGAAGACTCTCACTGACTGACAAGCCATACACAGCTGAACACATTTGGATACTCAGTCTACTCTGTACCACAAGTACAAACAGAACTCTTGAAGAGCTCAACAAAGAAACAGAAAGCAAGCGCAAATCAATATGACTGGGCAAGGTAATTATGCAACAGCTAATTTGATAGTTTTGTTTAAAATTGCTATTGAATATAAGATTTTACCACAAATGAGACATTGTCCTATGTTTAATTGCTTGACTAAACTATGCCTTTCTCTTCTCTCCAGATCTAACTGTCATTCTGGACTGTGCGCATCAGCTGCGTAAAGTTGGAGATGTCCTCGCTAGTGACACCCTGGACTGGAGATCCAAATTATTGGAAATATTGACAAAACATTACAAGAATATAATCAAAGTCAAGTGAGGGAGTTCAACCCACTCAGTGAAGATCACGGAAACAAGAAGATACTATCCTATCTCAGTCCGCGGTTTTGGTAGCTGTGCAGCAGTCCCGCCTGGTCGTTCAGAGGTGCATTTGCGGCCACCTGAGATGAAGTCAAGAGGATAGTCTGCCTGGACCTGCCCCACAATCCAATATTTAATGGCAAAGTGTCCAGTGCTCACCTCCCCACCATGTTAATGGAGAGTGAAAAGGATCGGTAACATTGTGTAATGGCAAAACCAGTGGACCTCTGCTGGTTTGTCGTTGGGACATTTGGTAGCCCGATGGGCAGCCATTCACATGGATGTCAAACGCGAACATGGGAACCAGAGCTGACAGGACCGATCCTACAAGAAAGTACGATGACAAAGGAGGATGATCAGTTGTTGGGGATATGTTTTGGATCATGGACACATGACGTTGAAGTGCTCTGATGCCTTATGTGAGGCTTACATTCATTTTGTTTTAATGAATTGTGCCAAGAGCGATTAAAAGTTGTTTTCAAAATCTGCAATAATTTGAAATTATCTGTATTTGTTCAATAATGTCAGTCAGATAGTAGGCCGTTTCAGCTAAGTGGTGTATATGATATAGAAATAATCAAATTCATTTATCAGGGAATTGTGATACAAAAAGGGCAGATAAGAATGACAGGAGAGCTACACAGTGCTATATTCAGGCACTTAAAATATCTATCCTTTATTGTGAAGTAAAAAAAAAAGCCTACAGAAGTATAGAGAACACCCTTTCATTTATTACGCTGTACATTCATTTATCAAATTCTACATAATCAGTTCCTCCATACCATATAATCATCATCCCCATCCGATCCCTACACCATACTTGGTCTTTACAGCCTCCAGATGAGTCAAATGCTCAAGGTAGAAGTTACCCCTAACAACAGATCTAGAATCAGATAGGACAGGCGGTAGGGTTAACGTTAACCATTATGGGGATCAAATAGTATCTGACCCCGTGTCAGTGGTTGGGGGCAACTCCTACTCACTGAGTCATGAACAGTACAACTAACAGACAGGCATAGAAGAGGAAAGAAAAAGCCCAAACCATTGATGACGACCAACTAAATCTGAATGAAATGTGAATTATATTAAAGCAATAAAAATGTATCAATGGAAAATAAAATACATATGGCATAAAATCAAAAGCGTTAAGATTATACTGCCAGATAGGGACACTTTAAGCCATACAAAATACAATTAGCCTGATTTAGGAGAAGCTTCCCCTCCTATCCAGTCATATGCCAATATCATTTTTCAATACACTAACTAAAGGACAAAGATATTTGTCCGATTTGAGAGAATTTCTTGAGACTGTACCTCTTCAAAATATGACTTTGCACACATGAACACCCAAAACCAGTTTGCCTGTTAAGAGGAGACATGCAATGTCTGGATATCTGCAATAGGATGATAAGAGTTACAGAGAATAGTCTGAAACTGATGGCATTCACAAGCTACAACACTTTAGTACATGGTGAGGGACAGGAAGGAAAACTGAACAGGAATAAATCATGTATTGTTTGGTGCCCTGAACAAAATAAATGGTGCTTGGAATAAAACGTTCCAATATTTTTTCTGTTCTTTTTTTTTTTTACAAATAGTAAACTCTTCCAGATCCCTTGTTGAATGTGCAAAATCGTTTGGAGATGGTTAACATTTATTAGCAAGATAAAACGACAATGTCTATAGGTCATGTCTAGGAACTTGTGTAGAATGCACCCTCCACAAAGTGACTAACGCAAAAGACAAATAATGTTCTGTACGATCATATCAGGTCCTCTGGTAGGTCTTAGGTCATCATTAGGTCCTCTGGTAGGTCATAGGTCATCATATCAGGTCAGATGATTATGGTGGTAGGTCTGGGCCATGGTGGTAGGTCTGGGCCATGGTGGTCAAGCAAGGCCTAGCAGTTTTAAAGTCCCTTCTAAATGGAAGAACAGAGACCTGTGTGGGTGCCAGCTACTGACGCAAGTGCTCAAGGTTACACAAGGTCTCACAGTGAACAGAAAGGCCACGTGCCAAATGGCACCCGATTCGCTATGTAGTGCACTACTTTTGACCAGAGCCATATAGGGAATAGGGTGCCATTTGGGAGACACCCACAGGGTACTGGATGTCAACCAACTGGCCAGGTAGAGGACAGGGGTAACTGCCCTGTCTCAATACAGAGGGAAAGCCACCCTCTGATCTTAATCATCTCTGCCATCTCCATCATCATATCAGAACATGGGAGTTCTGAGCCCCATAGGTCTAGTGTTTTTTAAAGTTCCGTCTGTTTGTTTCCGGTAGGGCTTCATTTGGTGAAGGCGGCCACCACGGCCCACAGCAGCTCGTTGGAGCTGGCCTTGGTGCTCTCTGCCTCTGGCTCCAGGTCCAGCAGCAGACGTACCCTCTTCATGGCCAGGTCATACTGTTCGTCCAGCAACGGGGCGAAGGCGTTCTCCAGCACGTCTGAAGAGTGGGCCAGGAAGATCAGGGCCAGCACACGCTTGTCGAAGCGCCCCGGGTCGTTCACCCACTTGTCCAAGACGGACTCCTGGACTTTCTTGACCAGCCGCTGTTTAATGGTGTCGTTGGTCAGCGGGTGGGTGGTCATGTCGAAGAGGAGGAAGTTCTGTTTCTCCGTGGTCAGAACGCCCTTTTCCACAAGATTCTTGGCCAGGCGCTCGCGGACATTCCTCAGCTGGTAGTGCAGCTTCAATGGGTTCCACGTCTCACCTGAACATCAAGTCAAAATCGTAAATGGCCTATATTATATATAAAACAAAGATATTAGGTTTAAAATGGACTAGGAAGGGGAGAAGGAAAGGAGGGGGCAGAGTGAGTGCACCTGTCAAATGTATTGAATCAAATCTACATGAGAATGAAGAAAGCCAGTAAAATAAACAGAGAGATTTAAGAGAACGGGAGAAGGACGGGGGGTAATCCATTTCTGCTCACCGCTCAGCAGCTCTATCCAGCTCTGAACTGTCTCTGGGGGCTGGGTCTCTTTGATATGCTTCAGGGCCTCGTCCAGCAACACGTCTCCTGTTGGAGCGTCCGACTTACAGATCACCTGACCAAAAATAAACCCGTTTTAAAAAGGTCACAAACACTGGGATAAACACACATAGGTTTACACCGCTAGTGTTGGCATTCACTGCTAGTCCTCCAAATATTGCAACACGTAAAACACATGTCAGACAACCTCATCAGCATAAACAAACAGAAGGCCAAGTCCGGGTTGCCCTGCTCAGATGTTTCATGTATCAACCAATGGTTGCGTGCCACGTCATCGACTGCCATTGGGCACCAGACTGCTATAACATATCATGTGATTAGCTGATACTTAAAATACCCATCCAGGCATTGTATGATTTGACATGCATCAGCAACGACTCACAGCTGCCAATCAAAGCTTAGACATTCCATCAATTGGCATGCCCGAATTGACATTTTGGACTCTGACCCCTCCCACTCCAGATCAGAGTTGTTATTGTCTAGGAGAGTGCCGAGTATTCTGACAAAACGAGTATCAATACGGACATGAGGAATTTGCCGGAAACAATGTCATTTTCTGTAATCGGAGAAAGCTGCTAAAAGCCAGAATTTCTCATGTCACTCAAACCATGCCGAATACTGCCTCAACAGGCTGATTCTGCTGTCAGTAAAGACACGGACGGGTGTTGGCCATGATTGGATTAGAAAAAGCCTCTCTCGTTTTCCCAGACAGATACGTCTCTCGCACACACGCTACAGCTCCCACTTTCACTCACTCGTAGTCAGGCACAACTCTCTCCAAACATTGTGAATCAAAATCCACAGATTGATAGCTAGAAGAAAAGTGTCTGGCTATCTAGTTATATTTTCTGTCGACTTTTCTGAGGCCATATCATGGAAGTTTTTGCCATTGGTTATTACTTTATCCGTCAACTCAATTGCATTGGTGAAGCTGCTCTCCCGCCCCTTAATTCCTCAGACACACACGCAAGGTTCCCTTACACTCACTCACCTTAGGAATCAAACTGTTTGGACTGGAGAATCACAATCCATAGCTAGTCATTGTTGTTCTAGCTATCAATTTAGTTTTACTTTATACCGCCATATGGTTGTTTTTCTCTGTCTACTTGGTGTTGTTTAGTGGGCTTCTTTGTCTGTCCGCATAGGCTATTCCATTGCTGAAGAATACTTATTTGTCGTTATGCCGTGAGCTATGCCAGTGCATGCTTGCTATTATTATTTCTCCAAGACATGTTTTTTTGAGCGACAGATCATTAGATCAAATTACCAATGTAATTGGTTCATTTTGATTGTAGAAATGTGACAAAGGCTCCAAGTTGGGATAAGTTTTGCTCCTCTCGAAAGTGAAATGTAGCCTAGGCTTCTAGGACGAGCCAACTAAATCGTAAGAAATAAATGCAGGCAGCAGTAGCCAACCATGCATTATTTATGAACCTATTTTGTTGATAATTAGGACTATGAAAGTAAGTCATGTGCCTTTCAGATGTCGAGATCGTGAACGATGTGTGAATGAGTGAAGGAACATCAGAAACACTCTGAGCGATAGCGCTTTACCGCACTTATAGGTTTTCCGATCGCGAGTAAATCCAATTACAAGTATCCTATCAAGTGTGGTAAACGGATAGAATTACAAATACAAGTATGACGAGTTCGGGACAGCCCTATTATCATCGTCGGGTGAAGACTGAAGTCTGGCTGTTTGGCAGGCGACCAAGTTTATCAGTGTGTTTTAATAGAAGGTTTGAAACTTGTGAGTGCTCACCTTTCTGGCCAACAGACTTTTCCTCCTCATGCCACAAGCCTCGAGCTGCAGTCTTCCTCTCAAAGCCAGTTCAATGACCATACACCCTCGAAGACCTGAAGAAATGCAGTCATTCCAGAAGGAAGTGTATCCCTGTTGGAAAATTTTTTATAATGAGACCTATTGCTTCACAGGGTTAGCGCCACTTCCTGGATAAATAAAACCGACAGACAAGTGACCACTAGCGGTTCTAAGGGGGGGGGGGGGGCAGTGCCCCTGTGACAACAATTTTGGACCCCCTTGTGGCCCCCCCTAAATGTGGAGTATGAAATAATTTTTACATAACTCATTTTTGCTATGGTTCGTTTTTACATCCGTTATTAGACAGTGGCAACGATGATGATTATGAACATGGTCTTTTGCCTGCAATGCAGTGAAGAAAACGATATGACAACAATAACGTCTAATGTAACTGGCCCCTCTAACAGAACAACTGGCCCCAGCTTGGCCCCCACAGTTGAAATGGTCTAGAACCGCCACCGCAAGTGACACGCCACAAAGTAACACGTTTGATAACCTTCAGTTTGTAATGTTGAATATTACATGACAATATAGCTAGAAATGTTAGTTAACTACCTAAATGTAGGAATAACACATTATTATTTTAGCTAACTAGTGAACGTTAGCTGGTTAGAACGTAAACAAACCAGCTAACTTTAGCAAGCTAACTCAGCTCGCTAGCACAACAGGCTAACGACAATAGCTAGCTAACATACCTCTCGATCTTTCAATCCCAACAGCAACACTTCTTCCATCAACGTCAGTCGAGTTTCTTTGGAGTCTCCCTTCTCGTCCTCTTCCTCTTGGCGTGGCTCGTAGTCCTCATCCTCGGACCCCCTCTCCTTGTCGGCGGCTGCATTACGAGAGGCCTCGGTCCTCCTCTGCACAAGGCCCGAACTTCGCTGTGTTAGGGAAGTCATCTGGATGCACGTCCAAACAACAGATAAATAGAAATGATTTCGGTACCTCAAGATGGTTTTAGGGTTTCCGATGCATAAATGAACACGGATGATCGTAAACTGTGGTGTCAAGTGAATATTAGAATAAATACAGCAGCAAACCTGCAACAGATTCCTACTTTGATACTTTCAACTTCCTGAACCAATATGGCGACAAGTGATGACGTCCGATGAGGATATTCTCTCTCTCTCTCTCAATTTCAATTTAAGGGGCTTTCTCTCTCTGTCTCTCTCTCTCTCTCTCTCTTTTCAATTTAAGGGTCTTTATTGGCTTGGAAACATATGTTTACATTGCCAAAGCAAGTGAAATAGATAATAAACAAAAGTGAAATAAACAATACCAAATTAACAGTACACATTACACTCACAAAAGTTCCAAAATACATTTCAAATGTCATATTATTTCTATATACACTTTTGTAATGATGAGCAAATAGTTAAAGTACAAAAGGGAAAATAAATAAACATAAATATAGGTTGTATTTACAATGGTGTTTGTTCTTCACTGACTGGTTACCCTTTTCTTGCGGCAACAGGTCACAAATCTTGCTGCTGTGATGGCACACTGGTATTTCCCCCAATAGATATGGGAGTTTATCAACAATGGATTTGTTTTTGAATTCTTTGTGGATCTGTGTAATATGAGGGAAATATGTGTCTCTAACATGGTCATGCATTTGTCAGGAGGTTAGGAAATGCAGCTCAGTTTCCACCTCATTTTGTGGGCAGTGTACACATAGCCTGTCTTCTCTTGAGAGCCAGGTCTGCCTTTGGCGGCCTTTCTCAATAGCAAGGCTATGCTCACTGAGTCTGTACATAGTAAAATATTTCCTTAAATTTGTGTCAAATTGTGTTGCTGTCCTGGGGGGGGTCTGTTTTTGTTTGTGAACAGAGCCCCAGGACCAGCCTGCTTAGGGGGCTCTTCTCCAGGTTAATTTCTCTGTAGGTGATGGCTTTGTTATGAAAGGTTTGGGAATCGCTTCCTTTTAGGTGGTTGTAGAATTTAACGGCTCTTTTCTGGATTTTGATAATTAGCGGGTATCGGCCTAATTCTGCTCTGCATGCATTATTTGGTGTTTTACGTTGCACACAGAGGATATTTGTGCAGAATTATGCATGCAGAGTCTCAATTTGGTGTTTGTGCCATACTTTGAATTCTTGGTTGTTGACCGTACCCCAGACCTCACAACCATAAAGGGCAATGGGTTCTATAACCGGTTCAAGTATTTTTTGCCAGATCCTAATTGGTATGTTAAATTTTATGTTCCTTTTGATAACATAGAAGGCTCTACTTACCTTGTCTCTCAGATCGTTCACAGCTTTGTGGAACCTACCTGTGGCACTGATGTTTAGGCTGAGGTATGTATAATTTTTTTGTGTGATCTAGGGCAACGGTGTCTAGATGGAATTTGTATTCGTGGTCCTGGCAATTGGACCTTTTTTGGAACACCATCATTTTTGCCTTACTGAGATTTACTGTCAGGGCCCAGGTCTGACAGAATCTGTGCAGAAGATCTAGGTGCTGCTGTAGGCCCTCCTTGATTGGGGAGAGAAGCACCAGATCATCAGAAAACAGTAGACATTTGACTTCAGATTCTAATAGGGTGAGGCCGGGTGCTGCAGACCATTCTAGTGCCCTCGCCAATTTGTTAATATATATGTTGAAGATGGTGGGGCTTAAGCTGCATCCCTGTCTCACTCCCCAGCTCTATGAAAATAAATGTGTGTTTTTTGCCAATTTTAACCGCACACTTGTTGTTTGTGTAAAAACATTTTATAATGTTGTATGTTTTTCTCCCAATACCACTTTCTATCAATTTGTATAGCAGACCCTCATGCTAAATAGAGTCGCAAGCTTTTTTGAAATCAACAAAGCATGAGAAGACTTTACCTTTGTTTGGTTTGTTTGTTTGTCAATTACGGTGTGCAGGGTGAATACGTGGTCTGTCGTAAGGTAATTTGGTAAAAAGCCAATTTGACATTTGCTCAGTATATTGTTTTCGCTGAGGAAATGTACAAATCTGCTGTTAATGATACTGCAGAGGATTTTCCCAAGGTTGCTGTTGATGCATATCCCACGGTAGTTATTGGGGTCAAATTTGTCTTCACTTTTGTGGATTAGGGTGATCAGTCCTTGGTTCCAAATATTGGGGAAGATACCAGAGCTGAAGATGATGTTAAAGAGTTTAAGTATAGCCAATTGGAATCTGTGGTCTGTATATTTCATCATTTCATTTTGGATAACATCAACCCCACAGGCCTTTTTGGGTTGGAGGGTTTGTATTTTGTCCTGTAGTTCATTCAATGTAATTGGATAATGCAGTGGGTTCTGGTAGTCTTAAATTGTTGATTCTAATATTTGTATTTGATCATGTATGTGTTTTTGCTGTTTGTTCTTTGTTATAGGGCCAAAAAGATTGGAGAAGTAGTTCATCCATATTTCTCAGTTTTGGATAGATAATTCTTCGTGTTGTTGTTTGTGTAGAGTTTTCACATTTTCCCAGATGTGGTTAGATTCTATGGATTCTTCAATTACATTGCGCTGATTTCTGACATGCTGTTCCTTCTTTTTCCGTAGTGTATTTCTGTATTGTTTTAGTGATTCACCATAGTGAAGGCGTAGGCTCAGGTTTTCTGGGTCTCTATGTTTTTGGTTGGATAGGTTTCTCAATTTCTTTCATTCTTTGCATTCTTCATCAAACCATTTGTCATTGTTGTTAATTTTCTTAGGTTGTCTGCTTGACATTTTTAGATTCGATAGGGAAGCTGAGAGGTCAAATTTATTGTTTAGGCTTTCTACTGCCAAGTTTACACCTTCACCTTCACTATTACAGTTAAATGTTTTGTCCAGGAAGTTATCTAAAACGTATTGAATTTGTTGTTGCCTAATTGTTTTTTGGTAGGTTTCTACACTACTTTCCTTCCATCTATAGCATTTCTTAATATTGTGCAATTTCTTTGGCTTTGATGCCTCGTGGTTGAGTATTGCTCTGTTCAAGTACAGATGGGCGATGGGTTAGCGCGTTAGACTAGTAAACAAAAGGTTGCACGATCGAATCCCCGAGCTGACAAAGTAAAAATATATCGTTCTGCCCCTGAACAAGGCAGTTAACCCACTGTTCCTAGGCCATCATTGAAAATAAGAATTTGTTCTTAACTGACTTGCCTAGTTAAATAAAGGTTAAAAAAAGTAGGCTGTGATCTGATAAGGGTGTCAGTGGGTTGACTGTGAATGCTCTGAGAGATACTGGGTTGAGCTCAATGATTTAGTAATCTACAGTACTACTGCCAAGGGACGAGCTGTAGGTGTACCTACCATAGGAGTTTCCTCAAAGCCTACCATTGACTATGTACAGACCCAGCATGCGACAGAGCTGCAGGAGTTGTGACCCGTTTTTGTTGGTTGTTTTGTCATAGTTGTGTCTAAGGGGGCATATTTGGGAGGGAATACTGTCAGCTCCAGGTAGGTGTTTGTCCCCCTGTGTGCTGAGAGTGTCAGGTTCTTGTCTAGTTCTGGAATTGACGTCGCCACAGACTATACGTCGCCACAGACATGTCCCTGGGCCTGGAAATTGTTGATCTCCTCCTCTAGGATGGAGAAGCTGTCATCGTTAAAGTATGTGGATTCTATTGGGGGGATATACAGTTGAAGTCAGAAGTATACATACACTTAGGTTGGAGTCATTAAAACTTGTTTTTAAACCACTCCACAAATTTCTTGTTAACAAACTATAGTTTTGGCAAATCTACTTTGTGCATGACACAAATAATGTTTCCAACAATTGTTTACAGACAGATTATTTCACTTATAATTCACTGTATCACAGTTCCAGTGGGTCAGAAGTTTACATACAGTAAGTTGACTGTGCCTTAAACAGTTTGGAAAATTCTAGAAAATGATGTCATGGCTTTAGAAGCTTCTGATAGGCTAATTGACATAATTTGAGTCAATTGTAGGTGTACCTGTGGATGTATTTCCAGGCCTACCTTCAAACTCAGTGCCTCTTTGCTTGACATCATGGAAAAATCAAAAGAAATCAGGCAAAACCTCAGAAAAACAATTGTAGACCTCCACAAGTCTGGTTCATCCTTGGGAGCAATTTCCAAATGCCTGAAGGTACCACGTTCATCTGTACAGACAATAGTACACAAGTATAAACACCATGGGACCACGCATCTGTCATACCGCTCAGGAAGGAGACGCATTCTGTCTCCTAGAGATGAACATACTTTGGTGCGAAAAGTGAAAATCAATCCCAGAACAACAGCAAAGGACCCTGTGAAGATGTTGGAGGAAACAGGTACAAAAGTATCTATTTCCACAGTAAAACGAGTCCTATATCGACATAACCTGAAAGGCCGCTCAGCAAGGAAGAAGCCACTACTCCAAAACCGCCATAAAAAAGCCAGACTACAGTTTGCAACTGCACATGGGGACAAAGATCGTACTTTTTGGAGAAATGTCCTCTGGTCAAACCTGACTCAGTTACACCAGCTCAGTCAGGAGGAATGGGCCAAAATTCACCCAACTTATTGTGGGAAGCTTGTGGAAGGCTACCTGAAACATTTGACCAAAGTTAAACAATTTAAAGGCAATGCGACCAAGTACTAATTGAGTGTATGTAAACTTCTGACCCACTGGGAATGTGATGAAAGAAATTAAAGCTGAAATAAATAATTCTCTCTACTGTTTTTCTGACATTTCACATTCTCAAAATAAAGTGGTGATCCTCATTGACCAAAGACAGGGAATTTTTACTGGGATTAAATGTCAGGAATTGTAAAAAACTGAGTTTAAATATATTTGGCTAAGGTGTATGTAAACTTCCGACTTCAAATGTAGGTAGCACACATTAGGAAATGTTTTTCTGTTGAGATAATTTCCTTATTCATTTCTAGTCAGATGTAAAACACACACACGCACAGAGCACAAACATGGACTCAGGTATGCCCACTCAACCATGTTTGTGTTCTGCAAAACATTTCTACCTAATGCGTTCTCATATGCATCTACCTGTTTTGTGGATCCTGTCGCTAATTAAATCAAATCAAATCATATTTTATTTGTCTCATGCTTCACAGACAACAGGTGTAGACTAACAGTGAAACGCTTCATCAAATATAAATAGTGACACAGTAACACATTCATAGATGCTAACTACCTTTAGCGCCTATTGACAATAGTATCTTCTTGCCGAGGGAGTTTTGATAAGAGCCCCGATGCTCATTCTGAACATAAAACGCATCGCTTGCGGTGCGGCTTTGGAAACATAAGGAACGCGTCTGTTGTGTTGTTGAATTAAAGAAGTTTAATTCGCTTTAATAACAACTAATACTCTTCTAGGTCTCACAATTCAAAGCCATTTTGATTCTCTTGTTCTAGACCTGTCTTCATAACTATAAGAAGTAGGTAATCTTGTGATAGTCCAATCACTATTCTAAATCCCTTCCCTAGTTAGATTTAAAGTCCACAACTTTAGCAATAACATTTGATTCCTGTTTCTAACATTACTGTTACAATAGCTTACACATAAAATTATTTTCTTTTACATTCAACATATACACTTCCGGTCAAAACTTTTAGAATACCTACTCATTCAAGGGTTTTTCTTTATTTTTACTATTTTCTACATTGTAGAATAATAATGAAGACATCAAAACTATGAAATAACACATATGGAATCATGTAGTAACTAAAAAAGTGTTATACAAATCTAAATATATTTTACATTTGAGATTCTTCAAATAGCCACCCTTTGCCTTGATGACAGCTTTGCACATTCTTGGCATTTTCTCAACCAGCTTCATGAGGTTGTCACCTGGAATGTATTTCAATTAACAGGTGTGCCTTCTAAAAAGTTAATTTGTGGAATTTCTTTCTTTCTTAATGTGTTTGAGCCAATCAGTTGTGTTGTGACAAGGTAGGGGGGTATACAGAAGAAAACCGTATTTTGTAAAAGACCAAGTCCATATTATGGCAAGAACAGCTCAAATAAGCAAAGAGAAATGACAGTCCATCATTACTTTAAGACATGAAGGTCAGTCAATACCAAAAATGTCAAGAACTTGAGTTCAAGTGCAGTTGCAAAAACCATCCAGCGCTATGATGAAACTGGCTCTCATGAGGCCCGCCACAGGAATGGAAGACCCAGAGTTACCTCTGCTGCAGAGGATACGTTCATTAGAGTTACCAGCCTCAGAAATTGCAGCCCAAATAAATGCTTCACAGAGTTCAAGTAACAGACACATCTCAACATCAACTGTTCAGAGGAGACTGTGTGAATCAGGCCTTCATGGTCGAATTGCAGCAAAGAAACCACTACTAAAGGACACCAATAATAAGAAGAGATTTGCTTAGGCCTAGAATCACAAGCAATGGACATTAGACCGTTTCCAACCGCTGTGTTTTTATGATACTCGGTCTGGGTGAACGGATGATCTCCGCATGTGTATTTCCCATCGTAAACCATGGAGGAGGATGTGTTATGGTGGGGGGGTGCTTTGCTGGTGACACTGTCTGTGATTTATTTAGAATTCAAGGCAAACTTAACCAGCATGACTACCACAGCATTCTGCAGCAATACGCCATCCCATCTGGTTTGCGCGTAGTGGGACTATAATTTGTTTTTCAACAGGACAATGACCCAACACACCCCCAGGCTGTGTAAGGGATATTTTACCAAGATGGAGAGTAGTGGAGTGCTGCATCAGATGACCTGGCCTCCACAATCACCGACCTCAACCAAATTGAGATGGTTTGGGATGAGTCGAATGAAAGCAGCCTACAAGTGCTCAGCATATATGGGAACTCCTTCAAGACTGTTGGAAAAGCATTCCAACAGCGATAAACTAAAATAATCTTTGGAAGCTCCTCTTTCCCGCTCTTCTCCTCACTTTTGGCTTTCTTCAGATATTGATGGAATCTCTCGATTTTCACATTGCTCTTCAGATAATATGGCGATGCTCTAATGTGTTTGATTTCACACACTGTCAACAGTTTTTCAAAAGTCTGTCCAACGAATTGTCTACCATTATATGTAACCTTCTAGGGGGTATCCAACGCCTGCGAAAATGTTCAGCATCTCTGCAGACACTGTACTTGAAGATATGTCACATATGACATCAGCTTCTGGGTAAGAGGTGTAATAGTCAATTATGGTAAGTATGTATTCATTGTGGATCGGCCCCACTAAGTCAATACCTAGTTTAATGCAGGGTCTTGGTGGTAGTTCAAGTGGTTGAAGTGGTTGGTCTTCGTGCAGTGGCTGGTTTAGCACACAAGCTGAGCAATTTCTGATCAGTCTTTCAACATCTAAGCAAACTTGCCTCCATATACCCTGTGGCTCAGTTGGTAGAGTGTGGTGTTTGCAATGCCAGCATGGTGTGTGCAACACCAGGGTTGTGGGTTCGATTCCCACGGGGGGGCCAGTACAAAAAAAAAAAAAAAATGCATGAAATGAAATGTTTGCATTCACTGCTGTAAGTTGCTCTGGATAAGAGTGTCTGCTAAATGACTAAAATGTAAATGTAAAATATACAGTGAGGGAAAAAAGTATTTGATCCCCTGCTGATTTTGTACGTTTGCCCACTGACAAAGAAATGGTCAGTCTATCATTTTAATGGTAGGTTTATTTGAACAGTGAGAGACAGAATAACAACAAAAAAATCCAGAAAAACGCATGTCAAAAATGTTATAAAATGATTTGCATTTTAATGAGGAAAATAAGTATTTGACCCCTCTGCAAAACATGACTTAGTACTTGGTGGCAAAACCCTTGTTGGCAATCACAGAGGTCAGACGTTTCTTGTAGTTGGCCCCCAGGTTTGCACACATCTCAAGAGGGATTTTGTCCCACTCCTCTTTGCAGATCTTCTCCAAGTCATTAAGGTTTCGAGGCTGACGTTTGGCAACTCGAACCTTCAGCCCCCTCCACAGATTTTCTATGGGATTAAGGTCTGGAGACTGGCTAGGAAACTCCAGGACCTTACTGTGCTTCTTCTTGAGCCACTCCTTTGTTGCCTTGGCCGTGTGTTTTGGGTCATTGTCATGCTGGAATACCCATCCACGACCCATTTTCAATGCCCTGGCTGAGGGAAGGAGGTTCTCACCCAAGATTTGATGGTACATGGCTCCGTCCATCGTCCCTTTGATGTGGTGAAGTTGTCCTGTCCCCTTAGCAGAAAAACACCCCCAAAGCATAATGTTTCCACCTCCATGTTTGACGGTGGGGATGGTGTTCTTGGGGTCATAGGCAGCATTCCTCCTCCTCCAAACACGGCGAGTTGAGTTGATGCCAAAGAGTTCCATTTTGGTCTCATCTGACCACAACACTTTCACCATGATGTCCTCTGAATCATTCAGATGTTCATTGGCAAACTTCATAGGGGCATGTATATGTGCTTTCTTGAGCAGGGGGACCTTGCGGGCGCTGCAGGATTTCAGTCGTTCACGGCGTAGTGTGTTACCAATTGTTTTCTTGGTGACTATGGTCCCAGCTGCCTTGAGATCATTGACAAGATCCTCCCGTGTAGTTCTGGGCTGATTCCTCACCGTTCTCATGATCATTGCAACTCCACGAGGTGAGATCTTGCATGGAGCCCCAGGCCGAGGGAGATTGACAATTCTTTTGTGTTTCTTCCATTTGCGAATAATCACACCAACTGTTTTCACCTTCTCACCAAGCTGCTTGGCGATGGTCTTGTAGCCCATTCCAGCCTTGTGTAGGTTTACAACATCCCTGACATGATGTACCTGACACCCTTGGAGAGCTCTTTGGTCTTGGTCATGGTGGAGAGTTTGGAATCAGATTGATTGATTGCTTCTGTGGACAGGTGTCTTTTATACAGGTAACAAGCTGAGATTAACAAGCTGAGACACCTGGGAGCCAGAACTCTTTCTGATTGAGAGGGGGGTCAAATACTTATTTCCCTCATTAAAATGCAAATCACTTTATAACATTTTTAACATGCATTTTTCTGGATTTTTTTGTTGTTATTCTGTCTCTCACTGTTCAAGTAAACCTAACATTAAAATTATAGACTGATCATTTCTTTGTCAGTGGGCAAACGTACAAAATCAGCAGGGGATCAAATACTTTTTTCCCCCACTGTAGAACATTTCTGAAGTGTTCTACTGCCCACATGCATCCAAGAGCTTCTCGCTCGATCTGAGACTATCTTCTCTCTGTAGGGGTCAGTGAACGACTTGCATAAGGGGTTGGCTTATTCTGTCAATTTTTCTGTTACTGTTGTCCTACTGGGCTTGCGTCACTAATCACTAATGTTGGTACATCAAGTTTAAAGTATGCGAGACCTGGTTCACTATTCTGGGCTCTTTTCATTTCTCACATTTTTTTCTCTGTTTCGGATGTCCATTCCCACTCTTGTCCTTTTCTGATCAGTTTCCGTAGTGGTTCTGAGAGGTTTGCGTAGTTTGGTATGAATTTCAGGAAAGTCCATATTTCCCCAGGAATGTATGTAGTTCTCCTGCATTCTCTGGTCTTGGTGCTTTTTCTACAGCCTCAACTTTCTGTGGGTCTGGTTTTATCCCTTCTGCGTGACTACATGTCCAAGGATTTCAA
Source organism: Salmo trutta (assembly GCF_901001165.1). NCBI lineage: Eukaryota > Metazoa > Chordata > Actinopteri > Salmoniformes > Salmonidae > Salmo > Salmo trutta. The sequence continues at coordinate 55,433,329 of NC_042971.1, forward strand.
TCTGCTTTAGACTAAAGATGCATTTTTCCTTGTTAAGTGCCAGTCCTCTGTCTTGGAATCTTTGAAAGACTTTCCTTAGTCTCTGATCCAGTTCATTTTCGCTTTCAGCGAAGACAACAACATCATCATTGTACCAAACTACACCTTGTAATCCAAATAGTGTAAAGTCCATGGCTATCTGATAGGCCTCAGGTGTGCTTGATAATCCGAAAACAAACTTTCTTGAATCTGTAGCATCCTCTCTGTGTGATGAATGTTGTCAGGTTTCTTGATTCTGGGGCTAGTTCAACTTGCCAAAATCCTTTTCTCGCGTCCAGTTTTGCAAACACTTTTGCTCCTTGCATTGCTTGCAGTATACTGGCTGTCGTTGTCGTATCAAATCAAATCAAACTTTATTTGTCACATGCGCCGAATACAACAAGTGGAGACCTTACCATGAAATGCTTACTTACAAGCCTGTAACCAACAGTGCAGTTCAAAAAGAGTTAAGAAAATATTTACCAAATAAAATAAAAAAGAGTAAAAAGTACCATAATAACATAACAATAACGTGGCTATATACAGGGGGTACCGGTACTGAGTCAGTGTGCAGGGGTACAGGTTAGTTGAGGTAATTTGTACATGTATGTAGGGGTGAAGGGACTATGCATAGACAATAAACAGTGAATAGCAGCAGTGTATAAAACAATCAGGGAGGGGGGTGAATGTAATAGTCTGGTGGCCATTTGATGAATTGTTCAACAGTCTTATGGCTTGGGGGTAGAAGCTGTTAAGGAGCCTTTTGGTCCTAGACTTGGCGCTCCGGTACCGCTTGCCGTGCGGTAGCAGAGAAAATAGTCTATGACTTGGGTTACTGGAGTCTCTGACAATATTATGGGCTTTCCTCTGACACTGCCTATTATATAGGTCCTGGATTGCAGGAAGCTTGGCCCTAGTGATGTACTGGGCCTTACCCACTATCCTCTGTAGCACCTTACGGTCAGATGCCGAGCAGTTGCCATACCAGGCGGTGATGCAACCGGTCAGGATGCTCTCGATGGTGCAGCTGTATAACTTTTTGAGGATCTGGGGACCCATGCCAAGCCTTTTCAGTCTCCTGAGGGGGGATAGGTTTTCTTCTTACAACTGTCTTGGTGTGTTTGGACCATGATAGTTCGTTAGTGATGTGGACACCAAGGAACTTGAAACTCTCGACCCGCTCCACTACAGCCCCGTTGATGTTAATGGGGGCCTGTTCAGCCCGCCTTTTCCTGTAGTCCACGATCAGCTCCTTTGTTTTGCTCACATTGAGTGAGAGGTTGTTGTCCTGGCACCACACTGCCAGTTCTCTAACCTCCTACCTATAGGCTGTCTCATCATTGTCGGTGATCAGGTCTACCACTGTTGTGTCATCAGCAAACTTAATGATGGTGTTTGAGTCATGTTTGGCCACGCAGTCGTGTGTGAACAAGGAGTACAGGAGGGGACTGAGTACACACCCCTGAGGGGCCCCAGTGTTGAGGATCAGCATGGCAGACATGTTGCTGCCTACCCTTACCACCTGTGGGGCGGCCTGTCAGGAAGTCCAGGATCCAGTTGCAGAGGGAGGTGTTTAGTCCCAGGGTCCTTAGCTTAGTGATGAGCTTCGTGCGCACTATGGTGTTGAACGCTGAGCTGTAGTCAATGAACAGCATTCTCACATAGGTGTTCCTTTTGTCCAGGTGGGAAAGGGCAGTGTGGAGTGCGATTGAGATTGTGTCATCTGTGGATCTGTTGGGGCGGTATGCGAATTGGAGTGGGTTTAGAGTATCCGGAAAGATTCTGTTGATGTGAGCCATGACCAACCTTTCAAAGCATTTCATGGCTACCGACGTGAGTGTTACGGGTCGGTAGTCATTTAGGCAGGTTACCTTAGTGTTCTTGGGCACAGGGACTATTGTGGTCTGCTTAAACATGTAGGTATTACAGACTCAGTCAGGGAGAGGTTGAAAATGTCAGTGAAGACACTTACCAGTTGGTCCACTCGTGCTTTGAGTATACGTCCTGGTAATCCATCTGGCCCCGTGGCTTTGTGAATGTTGACCTGTTTAAAGGTCTTGCTCACATCAGCTACCGAGAGCGTGATCACACAGTCATCCAGAACAGCTGGTCCTCTCGTGCATGCTTCAGTGTTGCTTGCCTCGAAGCGAGCATAAAATGCATTTACCTCGTCTGGTATGCTCGTGTCACAGGGCAGCTCACTTCTGCGTTTCCCTCTGTAGTCGTAATAGTTTTCAAGCCCTGCCACATCCGACGATTGTCAGAACTGGTGTAGTAGGATTCAATCTTAATCCTGTATTGACGCTTTGCTGGTTTGATGGTTCGTCGGAGGGCAGAGCGGGATTTCTTATAATCGTCCGGATTAGTGTCCCACTCCTTGAAAGCGGGACACTAGCCTTTAGCTCGATGCGGATGTTGCCTGTAATCCATGGCTTCTGGTCGGGATATGTACGTACGGCCACTGTGTGGACGACGTCGTCGATGCACTTATTGATGAAGCCGATGACTGAGGTGGTATACTCCTCAATGCCATTGGATGAATCCCGGAACGTATTCCAATCTGTGCTAGCAAAACAGTAGTGTAGCGTAGCATCCGCGTCATCTGACCACTTCCGTATTGAGCGAGTCACTGGTACTTCCTGCTTTAGTTTTTGTTTGTAAGCAGGAATCAGGAGGATAGAATTATGGTCAGATTTGCCAAATGGAGGGCAGGGGAGAGCTTTGTATGCATCTCTGTGTGTGGAGTAAAGGTGGTCTGGAGTTTTTTTCCCTCTGGTTGCACATGTGACATGCTGGTACAAATTTGGTAAAAGTCCCCAGCCGCTAGGAGCGCTGCTTCTGGGTGAGCATTTTCTTGTTTGCTTATGGCCTTATAGAGTTGGTTGAGTGCGGTCTTAGTGCCAGCATCGGTCTGTGGTGGTAAATAGACGGCTATGAATAATATAGATGAGAACTCTCTTTGTAGATAGTGTGGTCTACTGCTTATCACAAGGTACTCTACCTCAGGCGAGCAATACCTTGAGAGTTCTTTTATATTAGACATTGCGCACCAGCTGTTATTGACAAAAATACACACACACCCACCCCTCATCTTACCAGACGTAGCTTCTCTGTTCTGCCAGTGCATAGAAAATCCCGCCAGCTCTATATTATCCGTGTCGTCGTTCAGTCACAACTCTGTGAAACATAAGATATTACAGTTCTTAATGTCCCATTGGTAGGATAATCATTATCGTAGGTCATCAATTGCATGTTAGCAATTAGAATGGATGGCAGTGGGAGTTTACTCGCTCACCTACGGATTCTCTGAAGGCAGCCCGGTCTGCGTCCTCTTTTCCCCTGTCTTTTCTTTATGCAAATGACGGGGATTTGGGCCTGTTCCCGGGAGAGCAGAATGTCCTTCTCGTCGGACTCGTTAAAGGAAAAAGCTTCTTCCAGTTCGTGGTGAGTAATCACTGTTCTGATGTCTAGAAGTTATTTTCGGTCATAAGAGATGGTAACAGCAACATCATGTACAAAATAAGTTTAAAAAATGTTACAAATTACGCAAAAAAAACTAACAAAATAGCACAATTGGTTGGGAGCATGTAAAACGTCAGCATCCTCTTCGGCGCCATCTTAACATATGACAGCTGCTTGGTTCGGTTCTCTTAAGTCTCTGACTTATTTTGTGTTTTTCTTTGGAATGAGGAGAATATTGGAAATCCACTCTGATCCTTCATTCACTTCTTCGATAATATCATCATCTAACATCTTGTCCTGTTCTTGATTGACAGCTTCTAGCATTGGATAAGGAACGTGTCTCAGGCCTTGAGCAACAAGGACTATTTGCTAATTCACTGTAACTTTGTGACTGTATCCATTGATATGTCCAAGTCCTTGGAAAAGGGACTCATATTCCTGTGCTAGCTGCATGAATCTACCTGGTGATTGCTCTATTAAATTGACATTATCTCTTGTGCTCAGCGTTTTCCTTCCCATCAATGCTTTGACATTCCTTCTGATCACGAAGATCAGTTGTACTTAGTATTCTATACTATCTCTGCTTCCAAGTAACCTACACACTGTAGTGGAGTAGTCTGAGCACAAGCATATCACTTTTTCTTAGTCTATTCAAGTTCCATACCTGTGTGTGCAAACATTCTCTTGAACAGGGCTTCTCCGATTAAATTCCTTCCAATGCCTGTATCAATGATAATTTTCAGCTTTTGACCACTGACTTTCACTGTTTCTTTCCTCCCTTGATCTATTGAATAGACTAACTCGTCTGAGTCAGATTCAGATTCATTCACAGCTCTAACTGGTTTGTCAGTTTTAGCTTTGTCTCCGTCTTTATTTTTGTCACCTTGCTTTTTGTTCTTTTGAATTGTCTTTTTTTCTACAGACCCTTGCATAATGGCCTGTTTTCTTACAGTACAAGCATTAAGCTTCTTTAGCTCCACATTCACCTGCTTTGTGTGCTGTCAGTCCACATCTGAAACACTTGGTGTCACTATTGCATTCCTCTGCATCAGTGCTTTCGTTTCCGTTTCTCGCTCTGCCTCTCTGTTTATTAGCATTTGCTCGTCTTCCAGTATAATTAGCATGACTGTCTTTAGCCTTGCCAAAATGATCAGAAAGCATTTGATTCTACCTGTGCTGCTTCAAATGTTCTAGCAACGATGAGCGCTCTTTGTAGTGTTAACCCTTCTACCTGCAGCAATTTATCTCTCAGTCTTTTGTATGTGCATTTTTCCACCTGCTGATCCCTCAACATGTCTGATTCCAGAGCATCAAACTCACATGATTTAGCCAGTTCTCTTAATGTGTTCCCATAAACATCAATAGTTTTGTCTTGAGCCTCTGCTCTTTGTCTAAACTTGTGCCTTTCCAACACCACATTTCTCTGCGGTGTAAAGTAGGAATCAAGTGCGGCTACAGTCTGTGCGAATATGCCTTTTTCTCCGGATAGATTGGAAAGATTCTCTGCGCTGGTGCTCCAATACAATGCAGCAATGTAGCTCGTCTCATTGTGTTCGCAGCTCCTCCGGTTCCACTGACGATTTCAAAGAAGTTGGGAGATTCCATCCATATCTTGTAGTCCGTGTACAAGTCTGCTGCTCCGAGATTCAATGGAATTGGCGGGGCTAATTGACCATAAACAAGAACAGGTGGCTGTGGTCTACTAACCTGTACCCCCGCACATTGACTCGTTATTGTTATTTTATTGTGTTACTTTTTTTGCTTTAGTTTATTGAGTAAATATTTTTTAACACTTATTTTCTGAAAACTGCGTTGTTTTTTAAGGTCTTGTAGGTAAGCAATTCACTGTAAGGTCTACACCTGTTGTATTTGGCGTATGTGACAAATACACATTTATTTGATTTTCTTCCATGCTAAATTTAAAAAAAATGTTTTTGAAAGTGTAGTCAGCTTCATTCATGTCCTTGAGGTACATGTTTACAGTCCTTCATTCCTCGTCGCCTAAATGTTGTGTTGTTGAATTAAAGAAGTAGTCAAGGTTCTTGTTTAACTCGCTTTAATAGCAACTAGTACTTTTCTAGGTTTCACAGTTCAAAACAATTTTCACTGTCTTGTTCTAGTCCCGTCTTCATCACTATAACAATTAGGTCATCTCGCGATAGTCCAATCACTATACTACAGTGTCTTTCATATAAATACATTTTAAATTATATTAAAAAAACAAAAGGTTAAATTACTACACACCTTTATAGGGTTAGGGTTCCCACTTACAGGGTTAGGATTGCCATATTTTCATATTACAGTGCTTGTTTACGGAAAACAGACGGAAGACAAAGGCATACGTGTGCTAATTAGCTATCTGTGTCTCCAAAACACCTGTGTGTAAACGGAAGACGGATGCCATAAACAGGCTGTCAATGGAAAATACTGTCGGCTGCAACTGTGTCAAAACAGGTTAGAACACCGTACAGTAACTATGGATTTTGTATTTGTGAAATTATTTTGATGTGATATCAAAGTAGAGGGCTTTATGTTTCTAGAACCATAGCCCAATTGAGAATCGATTCACGTTTAGATGGAGTATTTGGCTGTTTTGGCTTCCAAGGCTTCCAATTCACATCTAAACAAAACATGTGAGGTCCTTGGACTATAGGGAGTAGCATTAGGCTCCTCTAGCCCATTATTGAGCTAGGCCTACAAAAGCAACTCAAGGTAAGTTACATTTGACCCAAACATGTTGTAACAGTAATTGCCAGGTGAACAAGGAGAGCAGTCGTTGATAACATCAATCAAAATCATTTCGGTTTAATTACAAGTTGCAACAGGGAGGCACCTTCAGCACCGAAACAGAGAAAATATCTAACGGGACTCTTGGAGACAGGCCCTTTGTATTCAAATCAGACAGTAGCAATTTTTTTCTAAATATCAGCCCGAGAAGCTGTACGAAATGACTTTGCCAGCTGCTACCGGCTGGCTTCCGGGTTAAGTGGGCATTGTGTCAAGAAGCAGTGAGGCTTGGTTGGGTTTCGTTTCAGAGGACACGCGGCTCTCGATCTTCGCCTCTCCCGAGTCCGTACGAGAGTTGCAGCGATGAGACAAGACTGTAACTACCAATTGGATACCATGAAATTGGGGAGAAAAAGGGGTAAAAAAAATAAAATAAAAACAATTCTTAATGTCATCAATACAATAATAATCAGTGTCCCCGGTCCTTGTACCTTCAGTAGCTCTGGCATCAATCACTATCAAACTATATGAGAACAATCCATACCATTCAGTTTCAGGGTCTTTCCAAGAAATGGGTGCCTTTTGGACATGCAAACTTTTAAGAAACTTTTAAATATCTTTCAACATTGAATTGCATGGAGGATATGTTTAGGTTACGGAAAACACTTGTTCCATCTCAGGCATTAAAATCCTATGAACTAAGAACATTTTATCTTCACTTGTACAACACTGTCTGGTGTCTTCAACCCTGTTACGGAGTCTTATGTAACTGACAAACTGTTATTTAAAAGCATGTTTGAGATAATCCAACATTTTCTCATTGATTAAGTATCCTTGGTACAAATAAACTTGCATATAATATCAAACTGCTAAAGTTAGTTTCGGCCTCTAACAGGGTTGAGATAGGCCATTAGTCCTCATGTGGTGAAGAGCATGGGACCACATAGTGTTCATGAAACCACATGGTGTTCCACACAGAATTAAAGTTTAATATCATTCTAGTTTTTATAACATTAACTGAGCGAACAGGGTTGACGTGATGAGCTCAACCACTTGAGTCAAAGATGACTGAGGTGGTCGCCAACGAGTCGGCAGCTCTGGATGTTCTGCTTACTCCGGCCCTAATCCCTGGGACTCGAAAGAGGAAGCGGTGGCGAAAAGAGGCAGGCGAGGTGGCCTCCTAACTAGATTACGTTGGCGAACAAATAGACCGCTATTGCCTTCTGTTCTGTTGGCGAATGTGCAGTCACTGGAGAACAAACTGGATGAAATCCGTTCGAGACTATCCTATCAACGGGACGTGAAGAATTCTATATTTTTCTGAGTGTTTTTTATTTTTTTACTTCACTGAACAAGGACATGCATAATATACTGTATATCTCGCGGGTTTCTCCATGCATCATCTAGACCTCACAGCAGCCTCGGGTAAGACTAAGGGGGGAAGGTGTGTTTCTTTGTTAACAGCAGCTGTTGCACGATCTCTAATGTTGAGGAAGTCTCAAGTTTTTGCTCGCCTGAGTTAGAATACCTCACGATAAGCTGCAGGCCATACCATTTACCAAGAGAGTTTTCATCTATATTTTTTGTGGCTGTCTATTTTGTAGCTGTCCACAAAACGATGCGGGCACTAAGAACACACTCAATGAGCTGAAGAGGGCCATAAGCAAAAAAGAAAATGCACATCCAGAGGCGGTGTCCGGGGATTTTAATGCAGGGAAACTAAAATCCGTTTTACCAAATTTTTACTAGCATGTCACCTGTGCAACTAGAAGCGGCAAAACTTTTGATCACCTTTATTCCACACACAGAAATGCATACAAGGCTCTCCTTCGCCCTCCCTTTGACAGCTCTGACTATAACTTTATCCTCCTGATAACTGCTTACAAGCAAAAACTCAGACAGGAAGTACCAGTACAATACGAAAGTGGTCTGATGAAGTAGATGCTAAGCTACAGAACTATTTCGACAGCACAGACTGGAATTGAGGAGTTTACATCAGTTACTTGATGTGGAATAGAGTTCCATGTAGTCATGGCTCTATGTAGTACTGTGTGCCTCCCATAGTCTGTTCTGGACTTGGGAACTGTGAAGAGACCTCATGTGGCATGTCTTGTGGGGTATGCGTGGGTGTCCGAGCTGTGTGCCAGTAGTTTGGACAGACAGCTCGGTGCATTCAACATGTCAATACCTCTCATAAATAAAAGTAGTGATGAAGTCAATCTCTCCTCCACTTTCAGCCAGTAGAGATTGACATGCATATTATTAATATTAGCTCTCTGTGTACATCCAAGGGCCAGTCGTGCTGCCCTGTTCAGAGCCAATTGCAATTTTCCTGAGTCCTTTTTTGTGGCACCTGACCACACGACTGAACAGTAGTCAAGGTGCGACAAAACTAGAGCCTGTAGGACCTGCCTTGTTGATAGTGTTGTTAAGAAGGCAGAGCAACGCTTCATTATGGACAGACTTCTCCCCATCTTAGCTACTGTTGAATCAACATGTTTTGACCATGACAGTTTACAATCTAGGGTTACTCCAAGCAGTTTAGTCATCTCAACTTGCTCAATTTCCACATGATTTATTACAAGATTTAGTTGAGGTTTAGGGTTTAGTGAATGTTTTGTCCCAAATACAATGCTTTTAGTTTTAGAAATATTTAGGGCTAACTTATTCCTTGCCACCCACTCTGAAACTAACTGCAACTTGTTGTTAAGTGTTGCAGTCATTTCAGTCACTGTAGTAGCTGATGTGTATAGTGTTGAGTCATCTGCATACATAGACACTCTGGCTTTACTCAAAGTCAGTGGCATGTCGTTAGTAAAAATTGAAAAAAGCAAGGGGCCAAAACAGCAACCCTGGGGAATTCCTGATTCTACCTGGTTTATGTTTGAGAGGCTTCCATTAAAGAACACCCTCTGTGTTCTGTTAGACAAGTAACTCTTTATCCACATTATAGCAGGGGGTGTAAAGGCATAACACATACGTTTTTCCAGCAGCAGACTATGATCGCTACTGTCAAAAGCTGCACTGAAGTCTAACAAGACAGCCCCCACAATAATTTTATCATCAATTTCTCTCAGCCAATCATTAGTCATTTGTATAAGTGCTGTGCTTGTTCAGTGTCCTTCCCTGCTGAAAGTCTGTTGTCAATTTCTCTACTGTGAAATAGCATTGTATCTGGTCAAACAATTCTTTCCAGAAGTTTACTAAAGTTTGGTAACAGGCTGATTGGTCGGCTATTTGAGCCAGTAAAGGGGGCTTTTCTATTCTTGGGTAGTGGAATGACTTTAGCTTCCCTCCAGGCCTGAAGGCTCACACTTTCTAGTAGGCTTAAATTGAAGATGTTGCAATATTGTCTGCTATTATCCTCAGTAATTACCCATCCAGATTGTCAGACCCCAGTGGCTTGTCATTGTTGATAGACAACAATAATTTTTTCACCTCTTCCACACTGACTTTACGGAATTCAAAAGTACAATTCTTGTCTTTCATAATTTGGTCCAATATTCTTAGATGTGTATTGCCAGTGTTTGTTGCTGGTATGTCATCCCTAAGGTTGCTTATCTTGCCAATTAAAAAGTAATTGAAGTTGTTGGCAATATCAGTGGGCTTTGTGATGAATGAGCCATCTGATTCAATGAATGAGACCGAGTTAGCTTTTTTCTCCAAAATTTAATTTAAGGTGCCCCAAAGGTTTTTACTCTCGTTCTTTATATAATTTATCTTTGTTTCATAGTATAGTTTATTTAGTTTAGTCACATGATTTCTTAATTTGCGGTACGTTTGCCAATCAGTTGGGCTGACTGTAACGATCGTTGTGCATGAAGGAAGAAGTGGACCAAGGCGCAGCTGGGAGCGAACACATGTTATTTATTTCAGACTGAAATAACACGGTCAAAACAGAGAATAAACGTATCGCTACTGCTCAAACAAAAAGAGACAACAACCCACAAACATCGTGGGGGGAAAAGGAACTTAAATATGATTCCCCAATCAGAGGCAACTAGCGACAGCTGTCTCTGATTGGGAATCGACAGAACCCAACATAGAAATACGCCCCAAAGCAAGGCTATACCAAAACATAGAAAATAAACTATAGAAATGCCACACCCTGACCAAAATAGAAGAGTTCACCTGGTCAGGGCGTGACAGTACCCCCCCTCCAACGGTGCGTACTCCCGGCGCACCAACCTAAAGTCTATTAGGGGGGGGACCGGGTGGGCGCCTCACCCTCGGTGGAGGCTCTGGCCCCGGGCGTGTTTCTCCCCCTGCCTCCACCCTAGCCCTACCCCTCTGGCCCGGACTGGACCACGGTGGAGCGGCATGCTCAGGCTCCGGAGCGGAGCCGCCGCCCGGACAGGACTGGTCACCGGTGGACCGGACACAGGCTGTGCCGGACTGTGGACACGCGCCGTGGGCCTGGTGCGGGGAACAGGGACGGGCCGGACAGGACCGGGGACACGCACCACCAACCTGGTGCGGGGAGCAGGGACGGGACGGGCCGGACAGGACCGGGGACACGCACCACCAACCTGGTGCGGGGAGCAGGGACGGGCCGGACTGGACTGGGGACGTCTGGCAGCTCGGGACAGTCTGGGCAGTCTGGCCACTCCGGCAGTTCAGCGCAGTCTGGCCACTCCGGCAGTTCAGCGCAGTCTGGCCACTCCGGCAGTTCAGCGCAGTCTGGCCACTCCGGCAGTTCAGCGCAGTCTGGCCACTCCGGCAGTTCAGCGCAGTCGGACCACTCCGGCGACTGTTGACTGGCGGGCAGCTCCGACGACTGTTGACTGGCGGGCAGCTCCGACGACTGTTGACTGGCGGGCAGCTCCGACGACTGTTGACTGGCGGGCAGCTCCGACGACTGTTGACTGGCGGGCAGCTCCGACGACTGTTGACTGGCGGGCAGCTCCGACGACTGTTGACTGGCGGGCAGCTCCGACGACTGTTGACTGGTGGGCAGCTCCGACGACTGTTGACTGGCGGGCTGACGCACTATAATCCTGGTGCGTGGTGCTGGTACCGGATATGCCAGCTTGGGAACACGCACCTCTAGGCTAGTGCGTGGAGCGGGAACAGGATATATAGGACCATGGAGGCTTACTGGCGGTCTCGAGCTTAAACCTGGCATCGCCCTTTCTGGCTGAATGCCTACTACCCCCTGGTAACTGCGGGGCGCTGGTATAGCGCGTACTGGCCTAAAAACACTTGGCCTCGCCATAACACCCATTACCCCGAAGCATAAGCCCTGTCCATTAACTGGCCTCCGAAAAGCAGTCCGGGGATTTGGCCTGGGGCTCCAAACTTGCCCCGCAAAACTCCCCTTGTGCCCCCCCCAAAAAAATTATTGGGGAGGCCTCTCGAGTTTCCTCAACTCCTCGTTCCTCTGCTGCTTGGTCCTGGTTTGGTGGGTTGTTCTGTAACGATCGTCGTGCATGAAGGAAGAAGTGGACCAAGGCGCAGCTGGGAGCGAACCCATGTTATTTATTTCAGACTGAAATAACACGGTCAAAACAGAGAATAAACGTCTCGTTACTGCTCCAACAAAAAGAGACAACAACCCACAAACATCGTGGGGGGAAAAGGAACTTAAATATGATTCCCCAATCAGAGGCAACTAGCGATAGCTGTCTCTGATTGGGAATCGACAGAACCCAACATAGAAATACGCCCCAAAGCAAGGCTATACCAAAACATAGAAAATAAACTATAGAAATGCCACACCCTGACCAAAATAGAAGAGTTCACCTGGTCAGGGCGTGACACTGACAGACTTAATTGCCATACCTTTTACCTCATCCCTCTCAACCCATACAATGTTTCAATTCCTCATCAATCCAAGGGGATTTAACAGTTTTTACAGTCATTTTCTTAATGGGTGTGTGCTTGTTAGTAACTGGAATAAGCAATTTCATAAATGTGTCAAGTGCAGCGTCTGGTTGCTCCTCATTACACACCATAGACCAGCAAACATTCTTTACATCATCAACATATGATTCACTACAAAATGTATTGTATGACCACTTATACACTGTATTAGGCCCAGCCTTTGGAACTTTGGTTTTCCTAGATATGATAGGGGGTCCAGGTGTTGTGATATTGGCTATTATATTGTGATCAGTACATCCTATGGATTTGGATACTGCTTTAAAGCTAATTTCTGCAGCATTAGTACAGATGTGATCAATACATCTTGATGATTTAATTCCTGTGCTGTTTGTAACTACCCTGATAGGTTGACTGACAACCTGAACCAAGTTGCAGGCACTGGTTACAGTTAAAAAAATTTTTTTGAGTGGGCAGCCTGATGAAAGCCAGTCAATATTTAAATCACCCAGAAAATATACTTCTCTGTTGATATCACATATATTATCAAGCATTTCACACATATTATCCAAATACTGACTGTTAGCACTTGGTGGTCTATAGCAGCTTCCCACCAGAATGGGCTTTAGGTGAGGCAGATGAACCTGTAGCCATATTACTTCAATAGTATATAACATTAGATCGCCTCTAAGCTTTAGATCGCCCCTGTTGGCATTTCTGTCTTTTCGGTAGATGTTAGAACCATGTATTGGTACCACTGTATCATCAAAGGTATTATCTAAGTGAGTTTTAGATAGTCAGAATATGAATGTCATCTGTTACAAGCAAGTTATTGACTTCGTGGACCTTGTTTCTTAGGCTACATACGTTAATATGGGCTATTTTTAGCACTTTTCTGGGTTGCTTGATTGTTTTTAATGCTTTACTGGGAATCTTTACTGTTTTACTGTTTTTATTGCTTTATCAGAAGTAGACTTACTCATGTTATGTATATTGGAGCTGATAGTGCAGGGTGAGCTGCATAAAGTGGTCTTCCTACTAGGGCACACTGCTTCAGTGTTACTAACAGTGTAACTCTGGTTTATAGGCTCATGATTACTGCTTACAATAGCTGTAGGATAAACAGAAATATTCGGTGCAATTAGGGGCACATAAATTAAGTTACTTACATTTTGTGTTGCCAATGTCCCTAGGATCATATACATTTAATGCAGCATTATGACAACTCATTGTCACAATGGTAGGGATTAACTGAGCTAGTCTTGGATCATTGAACAGTCATTGTTTCAACGCAGCCTTGAGATGTCCAGGAGCCAAGATGATTTGGATGGACTCCATCATGCCTGTAGAGTATCTTCTGTTTCCAGGTGTCAAAGTTATCAATAAAAGTGACTCCAGCAGAGCTACAGTAGTCTTTTAGCCAGATGTGTAATGCCAGCAGTCTGTTGAATCTTTCACATCTGCGGCCCAACGATGGTACTGGACCTAAAATGATTAGTCGTTTTTGGAGTCTTTTAATGCTAAAATCCGTATTTTTTTTAATCCATTTGGTGTGTAGTATTGATCCCTGTTGGGGAACCCGAATCTTCAGTTTTTTCCTTTTGAGAGATAACAGAAGCAAACACACACACATTCAAGTCTGGCCCCCATAAATGCAATGACAGCCCTCTGTGGGTAATATACAATCCATACCACAAGCTGGCAGACTTAAAGCAAAGAATATGATTTTCAACTACAAACAGTACTGATGCTGGTAGCACTGTTGTTGTAGAATAAGTCCTGTCAGTAGTAGTAATCACATTTATATTTTCTGCTCTACTAGCCAAAAAAAATGAACTTTTGATATAGTAATCTAAAAGAATACCTTATCCATTTTCATTATTTACAGCCCCCCTGCCGCCCCCTTCTGCTCTCTCTCTCTTTCTTTCTCTCTCTCTCGCTTTGTCTTTCTCTCTCTTTCTTTCTTTCTTTCTTTCTCTCTCTCTTTGTCTTTCTCTCTCTCTCTCTATCAATTTCAATTCAATTCAAGGCACTTTATCGGCATCGGAAACATAAGTTAACATTGCCAAAGCAAGTGAAGCAGATAAGAAACAAAAGTGAAATAAGTAATAAAAATTAACATTAAACATTACACTCACAAAAGTTCAAAAATAATAGACATTGCAAATGTCATATTATGTGCAAAGAGTTAAAGTACAAAAGAGAAAATAAATAAACATAAATATGGGTTGTATTTACAATGACTACAGCGGCCTTTCTCAATAGCAAGGCTATGCTCACTGAGTCTGTACATAGTCAAAGTTTTCCTTAAGTTTGGGTCAGTCACAGTGGTCAGGTATTCTGCCACTGTGTACTCTCTGTTTAGGGCCAAATAGCATTCTAGTTTGATCTGTTTTTTTGTTAATTCTTTCCAATGTGTCAAGTAATTATCTTTTTGTTTTCACATGATTTGGTTGGGTTTAATTGTGTTGCTGTCCTGGGGCTCTGTTTGTGTTTGTGAACAGAGCCCCAGGACCAGCTTGCTTAGGGAACTCTTCTCCAGGTTCATCTCTCTGTAGGTGATGGCTTTGTTATGGAAGGTTTGGGAATCGCTTCCTTTTAGGTGGTTGTAGAAGTTAATGGCTCTTTTCTGAATTTTTGATAATTAGCGGGTATTGGCCTAATTCTGCTCTGCATGCATTATTTGGTGTTTTACGTTGTACACAGAGGATTCTGCATGCAGAGTCTCAATTTGGTGTTTGTCCCATTTTGTAAATTCTTGGTTGGTGAGCAGACCCCAGACCTCACAACCATAAAGGGCAATGGGTTCTATAACTGATTCAAGTATTTTTAGCCAGATCACTTATCTCTCTCTCTCTCTCTCTCTCTCTCTCTCTCTCTCTCTCTCTCTCTCTCTCTCTCTCTCTCTCTCTCTCTCTCTTTCTTTGTCGCTCTCTTTCTCTCTTTGTCACTCTCGTTCTCTCTTTGTCTCTCTCTTGCGCTCTCTCTCTCTTTCTCTTTTCTTTCTCTCTTTCTCTTTTGTTTCTCTCTCTCTTCTCATCTCTCACTTTCTCGCTTACTAACTCTCTTTCTCTCTTTTTTCTCTCTCTCTCTGTCTGTCTTTCCCCCTCTCTCTCTATATCTCTGTGATCTGAAATCTCCAATTTGTTTGGGGAGAATAAACAAGTAGTAACATTTATCACACATGGCCCTTACTGTAATTCCCAGAGTGAAAAGCTGCCCTTTTGCCCTCTCTGCTCACAGTTAAATGGAATAGCTTCAGCAATCCTGTGAGAAAAGAGTGGAGAAGCTTCGTTCCAGTATAAAAATAACATCTCAATTCCCAGTGTTCAGATTTAGAAAACATTTCTGGGAACGAAAACTGTGTTTTAGGATAATGATGGTGATGATGAGGATGAGAATCAATGTTTTTGTGAAAAAGTGTAGGCTTAAAACATTTTGATTTCCTTCTCTGTTTATTTAAAGAAACCACTTCTAAGATCCTATCATTGTACCTTGTAGGCTGTTTCACCCACACCTCAGGCAGAGCAGATCAGAGCTGAGCTGTGAAGTAAAGGGTGAGGCCCTCTGGCTGAGGATCTCCGGAAGCCTTCAGAGAAATAATCCCCAAAAGGTACGGAACTATGTCCAGTGTAAACAAACTGCCTCTTGTAGACAATCCCAGCCAAGCGCACGTAGCCCGTCTCTCCGACCATTTAGGTAACATATTTGCACACCATCCAAGATGACAAAATACACAAGCAACGCTCTCTGGAGAGAGTCTGTTATATACAAGAGTCTCTGGCTCCTGGCTGTGTCTTGATAAATGCAAAAAGCCAAAGACAACTGTTGTAAACTGAAATTGTTGACAGTTTACTATATTTAGAACAGGTATTGATATTAAATCTCAAATGTTAACATTTTGCATTATTTATTTCCATCATTATATTTTCTCAGAGTAACATGAATGGATGGTGACATTGGATAGTCTATGAAACAAAACACGCCCTAAGTAAACTAATGACTTCCCTTAAAATATTTACAAGAAAATATCAAAATAAACTTCAATTTGAAATCTATTCCCCAAAACAAACCATCTCTGAAAATGTATATGATTTTTTTTACATCTATTTTTGAATTTGATAATAACAAGCTCCAAGTGCTCTCCTCCAAAAACATTTTTGTGTGTAAGACTCAATAAAAGCAAAGAACTAGGAGTCTTTTTTTGTGCGTAAAATCGATGAAAAAAAGTGTATTTTTCACTTTGCACATTTTTGCTCGCTGAACCTAAGCTCCAGAGTTCCAGAGCCTGAGAAGGGCCTTAAATCACTCCCTGGGGTTTTAAGAGGGCCACACTGCAGCCCATATTGGAGCCATTTCCTGTCTCTGGAGTGGGTGAGAGGGGCACCTGGACCCCCTAACCCCCACCCCAGCCGAGCCCAGGGCTCAGGGCAAGCGGTGCACCACTCTTTAAGTCAACATCCTCACACTGAGAAAGGGGAGTCATTTTCCAGAACAGAGGAACAGAACACCAATGGCAGAAAGGAAAGATCTGAATAGTTCACATCAGTGAGGTCACAGGATGTGTCTTGTCTTACAGATAATGAATGGGTGTGAGAAGAGTACAATCATCAGTAAAAGGTCATTATATTTCTAAATGTAAAAAATCCCAGTGAGATCTGAGAATAAGCAGAATCCCAGTTTATGGACTGTAGTCTGTGGAACTTCACAAAGACTCAAGAGGACTGGAATGTCTTTCCAATTGTCTTGCTGCCTGTTATGGTAATAGAGATGTAGGCGATTCTCTAATAAAGGTGCATAGAAACATCTGTAAGATGAGAGAAGAAATGCCAAATCAGACCATTTCCAGGAGTTGGTTTCTCTCGTTTACATGATTCAGTTACTTGGCTATGTCTGCAGCACAGGAGGTTGGTGGCACTTTAATTGGGGAGGACGGATTCGTGGTAATGGCTGGAGAAGAATAAGTGGAATGGTATTAAATACATCAAACACATATTTACAATACAATATAATACCACCATATAACAACATTACAGTGTAATGTGTGTGTAGAGTGCGTGTGGTAGCGTGTGTGTGCGCATGCGTGTGTCTGTACCTGTGTGTGTCTCTTCACAGTGCCCGCTGTTCCATAAGATGCGTTTTTATCATTTTTTGTATCTGATTCTACTGCTTGCGTCAGTTACCTGATGTGGAATAGAGTTCCATGTAGCCATGGCCCTATGTAGTACTGTGCGATTGTGAAGAGACCTCTGGTGGCATGTCTTGTGCTGTATGCATGGGTGTCCGAGCTGTGTGCTAGTGGTAGAAACAGACAACTCGGTGCATTCAGCTTGTCAACACTTCTTGCATAAAAAAGTAATGATGAAGTCAATCGCTCCTCTACTTTGAGCCATGAGAGATTGACATGCATATTATTAATGTTAGCTCTCCATGTACATTTAAGGGCCAGCCGTGCTGCCCTGTTCTGAGCCAATTGTAATTTTCCTAGATCCCTCTTTGTGGCACCTGACCATAAGACTGAACAGTAGTCCAGGTGCAATAAAACTAGGGTGTGAACTTGACACGTACAGTAAAACAGAAGGCTATTGGTTTTTGGATGCTGTGTACCAAGCATGGTCCTATTATGGTAAGAGTCAAGGACGCATTATCATTACTATGCTGAGTCCATGCTCCAGATGGCCTAAATAAGGACCTAACCTCACTATACTACAGTAGCACTAAAACACTAGACAAAAGAGAAAAACAGGGGAATGAGAGAGAGGGAGAGGGGGTGAAAGAGAGAGGAAATTTAATTGAATTGAGAGAATGAGAGAGATGTAGAGAGAGAGACAGAGAGGGGGGAGGGAGAGAGAGAGGGGGAGGGGAGTGAGAGAGAGAGAGGGGGGAGGGAGAGAAGGAGGGAGGGAGAGACAGAGAGAAAGAGAGCAAGAGAGAAAGAGAGAGACAGAAAAATATAATTACTTGACACATTGGAAAGGATTTACAAAAAAACAAAGCAAACTAGAATGCTATTTGGCCCTAAACAGAGAGTACACAGTGGCAGAATACCTGACCACTGTGACTGACCCAAAATTAAGGAAATCTTTGACTATGTACAGACTCCGTGAGCATAGCCTTGCTATTGAGAAAGGCCACCGAAGGCAGACCTGGCTCTCAAGAGAAGACAGACTATGTGCACACTGCCCACAAAATGAGGTGGAAACTGAGCTGCTTGTTCTAACCTCCTGCCAAATGTATGACCTTATTAGAGACACATATTTCCCTCAGATTGCACAGACACACAAAGAATTCGGATAAACTCCCATATCTATTGGGGGAAATACCACAGTGTGCA
Organism: Salmo trutta; assembly: GCF_901001165.1. Lineage (NCBI taxonomy): Eukaryota > Metazoa > Chordata > Actinopteri > Salmoniformes > Salmonidae > Salmo > Salmo trutta. The sequence continues at coordinate 55,451,690 of NC_042971.1, forward strand.
ATCACAGCAGCAAGATTTGTAACCTGTTGCCACAAAAAAAAGGGCAACAGTCATTGTAAATACAACTCACTTTTGTTTATTATCTATTTCACTCGCTTTGGCAATGTAAACATATGTTTCCCAAGCCAATAAAGCCCAAAAATTGAAATTGAATTGAGAGAGAGAGGGGGGGAGGGAGGGATGGAGAGACAGAGAGAGAGATACAGGAGAAGAACAAGGAGTGAGAGAAAGCGATGTCATGTTTCAACATCTGCTCTTAGACTTGACAATGGTAGGAAGTGGTGTTCTGTAGCTTCCTATCAGGAGAGTGGACTGTACCATAACAATAATGTTATGGTGAATTGGGAGAGAGAGACAACATTAACACTAATGCAATGTGTGTAAGTAAGGGTCACACAGTAAGTGTTTGTTGGAATGTCATTGTGACTTTTCATATCGGCTGTTAAGTGTCACATTCATGAAGGTGATAATAATTACCCCAAAATATGATTTTCATCATCTCACATGCTTAGCAAGAGCATGGTGTTCTCCATAGCATTCATGTCTTTAATGGTATCTAGCTCATAAGAATTCTAAGGACTAGAACAAATCCTTAAGGCAAACAAATATTTTTTACACCTTGGAATATCTCCAGCACTATAAAGATAATTGAATTACCCTACACTGTTTGTTTTGGTTTTATTCTTAAGGGGGTACTCTCATTGTGCAAATGGTGGATTACATTTATCCATCCAATCCAAAATGTGTTTTGCATCCAAACAATGGACTACACGCTCACTTTCCTCTCCAGCCCCAGTGGATAAGCTCAGGAAACACTTAACAATAGAACCCTACTGCTACACACACACACACACACACAGACTAGGGTTGCTTCTCGGTTTTCTACACTTCACCCAAAGTGTTGCGTAAGCATTGGCTGGAGGGGAGGGGTTTACACCATTGCTAAATCCATGACAAGTAGTGTGTAAATACACTAAGGGTAGAGAACATATGGTATAGAAGGGTAGAGAACATATGGTATAGAAGGGTAGAGAACATATGGTATAGAAGGGTAGAGAACATATGGTATAGAAGGGTAGAAACCATATGGTATAGAAGGGTAGAGAACATATGGTATAGAAGGGTAGAAACCATATGGTATAGAAGGGTAGAGAACATATGGTATAGAAGGGTAGAAACCATATGGTATAGAAGGGTAGAGAACATATGGTATAGAAGGGTAGAGAACATATGGTATAGAAGGGTAGAGAACATATGGTATAGAAGGGTAGAGAACATATGGTATAGAAGGGTAGAGAGCATATGGTATAGAAGGGTAGAGAACATATGGTATAGAAGGGTAGAAACCATATGGTATAGAAGGGTAGAGAACATATGGTATAGGAGGGTAGAGAACATATGGTATAGAAGGGTAGAGAACATATGGTATAGAAGGGTAGAGAACATATGGTATAGAAGGGTAGAGAACATATGGTATAGGAGGGTAGAGAACATATGGTATAGAAGGGTAGAGAGCATATGGTATAGAAGGGTAGTGTCACGTTCGTCGTAAGGATGGGACCAAAACGCAGCGGGAATGTGTATGCTCATCTTCTTTATTAAAGAAACGAAACAAAACACTTGAACAAAAAAACAATGACGAGAAACAGTCCTGTAAGGCACACAGCTAAACACGGAACAACTACCCACAAAAACCCATGGAAAAACACCCCTACTAAATAGGACCTTCAATTAGAGGCAGCGAGGAACAGCTGCCTCCAATTGAAGGTCAACCCAATAAACTAAACATAGAAATAGAAAAACTAGAACGAACATAGAAATATACTAACATAGAACATTAACAACAACAAAAAACAGAAACACACTAAAGAAACACCCCCTGCCACGCCCTGACCACACTATAACAACAAACAACCCCTTTTACTGGTCAGGACGTGACAGGTAGAGAACATATGGTATAGAAGGGTAGAGAACATATGGTATAGAAGGGTAGAGAACATATGGTATAGAAGGGTAGAGAACATATGGTATAGAAGGGTAGAGAGCATATGGTATAGAAGGGTAGAGAGCATATGGTATAGAAGGGTAGAGAACATATGGTATAGAAGGGTAGAAACCATATGGTATAGAAGGGTAGAGAACATATGGTATAGAAGGGTAGAGAACATATGGTATAGGAGGGTAGAGAACATATGGTATAGAAGGGTAGAGAACATATGGTATAGAAGGGTAGAGAACATATGGTATAGAAGGGTAGAGAACATATGGTATAGAAGGATAGAGAACATATGGTATAGAAGGGTAGTGTCACGTTCGTCGTAAGGATGGGACCAAAACGCAGCGGGAATGTGTATGCTCATCTTCTTTATTAAAGAAACAAAACAAAACACTTGAACAAAAAAACAACGGCGAGAAACAGTCCTGTAAGGCACACAGCTAAACACGGAACAACTACCCACAAAAACCCATGGAAAAACACCCCTACTAAATAGGACCTTCAATTAGAGGCAGCGAGGAACAGCTGCCTCCAATTGAAGGTCAACCCAATAAACTAAACATAGAAATAGAAAAACTAGAACGAACATAGAAATATACTAACATAGAACATTAACCAAAAAAAAACAGAAACACACTAAAGAAACACCCCCTGCCACGCCCTGACCACACTATAACAACAAACAACCCCTTTTACTGGTCAGGACGTGACAGGTAGAGAACATATGGTATAGAAGGGTAGAGAACATATGGTATAGAAGGGTAGAGAACATATGGTATAGAAGGGTAGAGAACATATGGTATAGAAGGGTAGAGAACATATGGTATAGAAGGGTAGAGAACATATGGTATAGGAGGGTAGAGAGCATATGGTATAGGAGGGTAGAGAACATATGGTATAGAAGGGTAGAGAACATATGGTATAGAAGGGTAGAGAACATATCGTATAGAAGGGTAGAGAACATATTGTATAGAAAGTCTAATCAAATGTCCTAATCTCTATTCCCTTGACTAAGACTGCTTCCCGATTTTCTTTCCTTCTCCTGAAGAATAGTCTTCCACTGAGGTATGGTCTTCTCCTGAAGTATGCTATTCTCCTGAGGTATAGTATTCTACTGAAGTATGGTCTTCTCCTGAGGTATGGTCTTCTCCTGGGGTATGGTCTTCTCCTGAAGTATGGTCTTCTCCTGAAGTATGGTATTCTACTGAAGTATGGTATTCTACTGAGGTATGGTCTTCTCCTGAGGTATGGTCTTCTCCTGAAGTTTGGTCTTCTCCTGAAGTATGGTCTTCTCCTGAAGTATGGTCTTCTCCTGAAGTATGGTCTTCTCCTGAAGTATGGTCTTCTCCTGAGGTATGGTCTTCTCCTGAGGTATGGTCTTCTCCTGAGGTATGGTCTTCTCCTGAGGTATGGTCTTCTCCTGAGGTATGGTCTTCTCCTGAAGTATGGTCTTCTCCTGAAGTATGGTCTTCTCCTGAAGTATGGTATTCTACTGAAGTATGGTCTTCTACTGAACTATGGTCTTCTCCCTGTCATGGATTTACAGTAAAAGCATTGTATTGGTGTTAACATTGGCTGGTGGGAGTTACCAACATGGCTAAATCCATCAGAGGGAGGGAGGAAATGCACCCTTCAGGAGAACGATGGAGAACCTAACTTAATTCTAGACCTGCATGCCAAGCCCGAAAGACAGTAGAGAGTTGAACACAGAACAGCAGTGTGAAGGTTAATCTTCTTCTATTTCATCTCTACCAGGATGAGCCTGTATTGGTCCTCTTTCTACCCAGGATGACCCAGCCCTCCAGCCCATAGGCTCGCTATCTACGGATTACCCTTCCCTCAGGCTGCTCTCTATCTCTGGTCAAAGTATCAAAGGCTAATATGTGTTTCAATCCAAAATGAGGGAGTTAGAGGGGGTAAAAGTCGTCTTAATTTGAGCACCACGACGGAGCATGGAGACCTTATGATCTCAATCATGTCTCGTTACTCGAGTCGAGGCAATTTAGCATGGGTCAGATCTATACTCTACAACATGGGTCAATTCCCCAACAGCGGAAAGCAACGCTGCAGACACTTGAGGAGATTTGACTCCCCTGAAGTGTAGCAATTTTAATGACACACAGCCCTGGGCAGATTGAACTCACCATGACCGAAGGAAAGCTGTCAAACCAGAAAGAAGTCAAAACTAGAGGATCCAGTCAGACTGTCACTGATCCTGAGTGGATCAGGTGTTTGTCAATTAAATTAGTCAAAGTATAAAATGCAGCGCAACAGTAAGCACCATCACTGTACAGTGTGATGGTCCAGTTGATGTTCATGCCATTGCCTATGTTGTTAATGTTGTGCTTTACAAAGGGCCACCCATGTACTCAACATAAATATTTGAAATGCCTTGCTCTAGAAGCCATATCATTTTTAGGGATTGACCTTGCGGTCACAAGTCTGATCCTCTGACCACTTCTCTACTCATGTCATATGTCACGCTTGGGGCTTCTCCTGTTCAGAACTGCTGTCTAAGCATAATCTGATATCCTCAATTGCAATGAGCAATGGAAATGCACTGAATGTAATGTCACATTGCAAACAACTATGTAGTAGACTAGTAGCCTCTGAATTCCTATGACAATATCTCACAGAACCACTGCTTGCATGCTGCAACCCTGTGAATACGATTGGTGTGAAACTGCACGTTGGGGGGAAAGTTACTGCTGAGTTGTAGCTTGGCATCCTTTACTGTTCACCCCACTTACAACAAATTACTGGAAGAGGGGATTCGTTTTTTTATGGGCGCCGGTAGAAGTAGCTTTCGTAAAAACAAAGAGAGAGTTCACTTTGTTATTCAGATCTGAGTTCACAGCATGCAGTGACTTAGGATCAATGGCAAAATGCATTGAATTTCATAATGGCTTGGCTTCCAACTTTGGAATGCTCCTTCACAACAATCCAATTTAGCGCCATAAAATCTGTCAACTGTAAACGACTCAGAGAGAGAACAAGTTTCACAACACCAAAAGTAACTGGGAGAGAGGGGAGAAAGGTTATGCCCTTGCTGTAACCCCCAGCTTTAAACTATTGTTGACAATGTCTCAAAAGGCAAGGGCACGCTGATGGCCTAGGCATGGTCGTGAAAACAGAGAGCGAGTGAAAGAGGTGACAGACAGAAAGAGAGAGAGAGAGAGAGAGAGAGAGTTGAAGAAAGAGAGAGAGAAATAGAGACATCGAGAGAGGGGGAAAGAAAGAGAGAGTTGAAGAAAGACAGAAAGATAGAGAGAGAGAGACAAAGAGAGGGAGAGAAAGTGAGAAAGACAGAAAGAGAGAGAGAAAGAGAAAGAAGTAAAAAAATTCATATTAAGGAAAAAGGTTTTGAAATGTCTGTCCTTTATCTAAAATATAAGACAACTATAATAATATTCTAGAACCATGTTTATTTTTGACAGATTTTTACCCCTTATTAACTTTTTGCAATTTGTACAGCCTGGTCCAAATCGGAACTCCCCTGAAGCTTGTGTGTGTCATAGAGCAGATCAAACCGGATCGGTCTGGACAGTCGGTTTTGTGAGAAGATCTCTTCGAAATCAGGATGTCCAGGACAGAGAGTTGAGACGACTGCCATAAAGCATGTGGATGTCGTAGAGCCAAACAACTGTCATGTTCCTGAAAGTCTCCCCTTTCGGTATTGGTGACATATTAGTTTGTAGCTCACACGGTTTGGGTTTTACAGATGATTGCATGGCGATTTTCTTGTCCAGATCCTCTCATGTGTAGAGAAATGCAGCTTTCCCAAGCCCCATGTTATGGAATAGGTGCATCATTTATAATGGCAGAAAGAGGGGATTGAGCTGCAGCCACTACAAGAAACGCTTAGTCTCTAGCATAAACTCACGGCGATCTATTCAAGATTCAAAATTATGTCACTGTTTGATGCAGTAGAGCGTCAATCAACTTCAGGGGGATATTATTAAGAGAGAGAGAGAGAGGAGAGGCTATGTTTGAGCCATTGTTGACAAAACCGAAATGCCACAGCACCCTGATGGCCTAGGCATGGCCATTAGGACAGAGGAGCAGATAGGGCCTCCAGGGGCCTGAGGAGGGTACATGGGGCGGGGCCAGAGTGTTTACATGGCTCTAATTGGCCAAGATAAGTTGTGTCTCATCAAACCCAGAAAGTAAAGCACTGATGTTGGTGATTCATTGTATCACCTTGGAAATCACAGCTGCCATTCCCTAAAAGGCATTTCCTGTTTATTGGGTATGTGCAACGCGTTTTAAACTAACTGTCTAAATACCGTTCCTAAATTAGGATGAAACAAGGAAGTAAAAAAGGGAAAAGTCTAGTTTCTCTTTGAGAACAAGGTGACTCATCACCCCTCCCATGTCTACTTCATGTTTACATTGCCTTTCTTCTCCGTCATAGTTCTGAGAATAGAATCAGTAGAATCACTCTGCTTTATTTCATGCTGAGTTGTCAGAAAATGGTTCGAAGCCTTTCCAATCCATGTCCCCTGTGTAGGAAAAGGTCACTGACTCAATATCCACATTGAGCTAAACAGGGTTTCCCTAGCCTGCGGTATTCATCTTTAACAGGGAGTGGATTCAGGGTTTTAAAAATGGTCAGAGAGCGAGGGAGGGAGAGACAAGAAAGCAGTTAATAAATTATATAAGAGAAAACAAACTTCTTACTGTCTTTTCTTATTTCTGTCATGACTAATTTGATTCAGAGAGGAGAACTTCCTTCGCTCTATCTATCTTCCATATTTAGTCATTCACATTAACTAACAGTTTATTGTTTTATGGTTCTTGATTGACCTCTTCCTTCATCTCTTCCAATGTCCGGGAGATTTGGATCTGGGTTCTGAGGTGAGTATTTTGAGAATATGAAAATACCACAGAGTTCAGTGTTTAGTGGTGATTTAAGCAGTGAGATGCCAACCATCCAGAATACATAAAAGCAAACATAACACACATAAAATACAAGCTCCAGTTTTTTATGTATATTCCAGGTTCCTTGTATGTAACAGACTCCTAGTTGTTCTTCTTATGTATATTCCAGGTTCCTTGTATGTAACAGACTCCTAGTTGTTCTTCTTATGTATATTCCAGGTTCCTTGTATGTAACAGACTCCTAGTTGTTCTTCTTATGTATATTCCAGGTTCCTTGTATGCAACAGACTCCTAGTTGTTCTTCTTATGTATATTCCAGGTTCCTTGTATGTAACAGACTCCTAGTTCTTCTTCTTATGTATATTCCAGGTTCCTTGTATGCAACAGACTCCTAGTTGTTCTTCTTATGTATATTCCAGGTTCCTTGTATGTAACAGACTCCTAGTTGTTCTTCTTATGTATATTCCAGGTTCCTTGTATGCAACAGACTCCTAGTTGTTCTTCTTATGTATATTCCAGGTTCCTTGTATGTAACAGACTCCTAGTTGTTCTTCTTATGTATATTCCAGGTTCCTTGTATGCAACAGACTCCTAGTTGTTCTTCTTATGTATATTCCAGGTTCCTTGTATGTAATAGACTCCTAGTTGTTCTTCTTATGTATATTCCAGGTTCCTTGTATGCAACAGACTCCTAGTTGTTCTTCTTATGTATATTCCAGGTTCCTTGTATGTAACAGACTCCTAGTTGTTCTTCTTATGTATATTCCAGGTTCCTTGTATGCAACAGACTCCTAGTTGTTCTTCTTATGTATATTCCAGGTTCCTTGTATGTAACAGACTCCTAGTTGTTCTTCTTATGTATATTCCAGGTTCCTTGTATGTAACAGACTCCTAGTTGTCCAGTGAAAACCCCATTCACTATAGGGAATATGAAATAAGCAGGGATTTACTTTACTGTGGCATTAGGCTAATTCGGTGACCGGTAGTCCAGTAGGCAAATATCTTCCGGTTATGATACACAATCTAAACAAATTTTCTTCATTTATAAAGGATTTGCTCAGGATAAGCATCTTCATAAGCTGTCTGTAGTATGTATATTTCCTATACTATGATACATCTCCCATAACAGACAGTGACAGTGGGAACGGACATAGGTGAGGTGGGGTAGAAAGGGAGGATAAACTATGACCACTAATCAGTGTTGTCCTGGTGTCCTGTTGTGTGTCCTGTTGTGTGTCCTGTTGTGTGTCCTGTTGTGTGTCCTGTTGTGTGTCCTGTTGTGTGTCCTGTTGTGTGTCCCGTTGTGTGTCCCGTTGTGTGTCCCGTTGTGTGTCCCGTTGTGTGTCCCGTTGTGTGTCCCGTTGTGTGTCCCGTTGTGTGTCCCGTTGTGTGTCCCGTTGTGTGTCCCGTTGTGTGTCCCGTTGTGTGTCCTGTGCGGCTCAGTTGGTAGAGCATGGCACTTGCAAAGCCAGGGTTGTGGGTTTGACTCCCACAGGGGACCAGTATAATTTTTTTTTAAATAGGAATACATCTCATGTAACCAGCATCCAAAACCACACACACACACACCACAACAACAGCGCCGTGAGGCTCAGGGCATAGTCTCAATCTGAGAATTGTTATGAAAGATTTGCCGTAATAATCAACCCCACTTCTCGGTTTCTGTGGCTGCATGTTCTCTTACTTATTAGGATATTTTAACAATGGGAGGTTGTCACAATCTTGCCTGTAATCAAAACGGATATGCTCTTAACCTCTCTAGGGTAGGTGGGACGAAATCGTCCCACCTACGTAACAGCCAGTGGAATTCTGTGGCGCGTTATTCAAATACCTTAGAAATGCTATTACTTCAATTTCTCAAACATATGACTATTTTACACCATTTTAAAGACAAGACTCTCGTTAATCTAACCACACTGTCCGATTTCAAAAAGGCTTTACAACGAAAGCAAAACATTAGATTATGTCAGCAGAGTACCCAGCCATAAATAATCAGACACCCATTTTTCAAGCTAGCATATAATGTCACATAAACCCAAACCACAGCTAAATGCAGCACTAACCTTTGATGATCTTCATCAGATGACACTTCTAGGACATTATGTTATACAATACATGCATGTTTTGTTCAATCAAGTTCATATTTATATCAAAAACCAGCTTTTTACATTAGCATGTGACGTTCAGAACTAGCATACCCCCCGCAAACTTCCGGTGAATTTACTAAATTACTCACGATAAACGTTCACAAAAAACATAACAATTATTTTAAGAATTATAGATACAGAACTCCTCTATGCACTCGCTATGTCCGATTTTAAAATAGCTTTTCGGTGAAAGCACATTTTGCAATATTCTAAGTAGATAGCCCGGCATCACAGGGCTAGCTATTTAGACACCCAGCAAGTTTAGCCCTCACCAAAGTCAGATTTACTATAAGAAAAATGTTATTACCTTTGCTGTTCTTCGTAGAATGCACTCCCAGGACTTCTACTTCAATAACAAATGTTGGTTTGGTTCAAAATAATCCATAGTTATATCCAAATAGCGGCGTTTTGTTCGTGCGTTCAAGACACTATCCGAAAGGGTAAAGAAGGGTGACGCGCCCGATGCGTTTTGTGACAAAAAAATTCTAAATATTCCATTACCGTACTTCGAAGCATGTCAACCGCTGTTTAAAATCAATTTTTATGCCATTTTTCTCGTAAAAAAGCGATAATATTCCGACCGGGAATCTGTGTTTTAGCTCAAAGAGAGAGAAAATAAAAACATGAGGTCGCCCCGTGCACGCCCCTCAGTCTGATGGTCCTCTGATAGACCACTTATCAAAGGCGCTAATGTTTTTCAGCCAGGGGCTGGAATTACATCATTCAGCTTTTTCCCGGGTTCTGAGAGCCTATGGGAGCCGTAGGAAGTGTCACGTTACAGCAACGATCCTAAGTTTTCAATAAACAGAGCCAAGAAGCCCAAGGAATGGTCAGAGAGGGCCCTTCCTGTACATAATCTTCTCAGGTTTTTGCCTGCCATATGAGTTCTGTTATACTCACAGACACCATTCAAACAGTTTTAGAAACTTTAGGGTGTTTTCTATCCAAAGCCAATTATTATATGCATATTCTAGTAGAACCCTTTTGGCTCCAGATATAACCCTTTTGGGTTCCATGTAGGACCCTTTTCACAGAGGGCACATGCAACCCAAAAGTGTTCTACCTGGACCCAAAAAGTATTCTACCTGGACCCCAAAAGTATTCTACCTGGACCCAAAAAGTATTCTACCTGGACCCCAAAAGTATTCTACCTGGACCCCAAAAGTATTCTACCTGGACCCCAAAAGTGTTCTACCTGGACCCCAAAAGTATTCTACCTGGACCCAAAAAAGATTTTCCTATGGTTACAGCAGAAGAAACCTTTTAAAAACATGTTTTACAAGAGTGTAACCTAATTTCTGAATGTTATTCCCCCTGTCTTCCATAAGAAACCCACAAGGATCTTCTCTAGAACATGCGTAGTGAATTAACTGTCAGTAGGGTTAGGTAAGTGTCACGCTTGTCGTTAGAAATGGAGGACCAAAACGCAGCAGGGACATGTATACTCATCTTCTTTATTTACAGGAAAAGAAGGAAAAAACCAAACAAACACGTATACAAAAATAACAAAACGATGAACAACAAAATAACAGTCTTGAAGGCAACACAGCAATCCAAGAACAATCTCCCACAAATACACAGACAAACACACCCAACTAATATAGGACTTCCAATCAAAGGCAACACCAAACAGCTGCCTTCAATTGGAAGTCCACCCCAATTAATTCAACATAGAAACACACTTACTAGACTACACATAGAAATACATAAACATAGACCATAACTCAAAACCCGGAAATAATAAATCAAACGCCCTCCTAACTAACACACCACCCTGAACCACATAAAACAAATACCCTCTGCCACGTCCTGACCAAACTACAATAACAATTAACCCTTATACTGGCCAGGACGTGACAGTAAGAGTCAACCATTGTACTATGCATGCTTGTCATAACTTGTCATAAGCCAGAAGCACACTCCCATACCTCTAAATCTTAAACTAATGTTATCCTCTTATTACAGCCCAGAAATTAAAGCAAATGTCATTTGTACAGATTGTATTATGGATAAGGAGATGGTAAAGGTTATGTTCTTTACACGATAATGTAAACCTAACTGAATGATCATTATAGCTGGCAAATATTTTTACTGAAATAGTTCCATCAACATTTTGTGTGACCTCAGTTGCTTTTATTGTTAATTGGTTTTCTTCCACATTATCAGGTAGTTGTCAGTCATCCCACTGCTGGCTTGCTTCTGACGCTAAGCAGGGTTGGTCCTGGTCAATCCCTGGATGGGAGACCAGATCCTGTTGGAAGTGGTGTTGGAGGGCCAGTAGGAGACACCCTTTCCTCTGGTCTAAAACAAATATCCCAATGATTGGGGACATTGCCCTGTGTAGGGTGCTGTCTTTTGGATGTGATGTTAAATGGGTGTCCTGACTCTCTGTGGTCACTAAAGGACCCATGGTACTTATCTTAAGAGTAGGGGTGTTAACCCTGGTGTCCTGACTCTCTGTGGTCTCTATAGAACCCATGGTACTTATCATAAGAGTAGGGGTGTTAACCCTGGTGTCCTGACTCTCTGTGGTCACTATAGAACCCATGGTACTTATCATAAGAGTAGGGGTGTTAACCCTGGTGTCCTGACTCTCTGTGGTCTCTATAGAACCCATGGTACTTATCATAAGAGTAGGGGTGTTAACCCTGGTGTCCTGACTCTCTGTGGTCTCTATAGATCCCATGGTACTTATCATAAGAGTAGGGGTGTTAACCCTGGTGTCCTGACTCTCTGTGGCCACTATAGAACCCATGGTACTTATCATAAGAGTAGGGGTGTTAACCCTGGTGTCCTGACTCTCTGTGGTCTCTATAGAACCCATGGTACTTATCATAAGAGTAGGGGTGTTAACCCTGGTGTCCTGACTCTCTGTGGTCACTATAGATCCCATGGTACTTATCATAAGAGTAGGGGTGTTAACCCTGGTGTCCTGACTCTCTGTGGTCACTATAGATCCCATGGTACTTATCATAAGAGTAGGGGTGTTAACCCTGGTGTCCTGGCTAAATTCCCAATCTGGTCCTCATACCATCCTGGTCACATAATCATCCCCAGTCTACAATTGGCTCATTAATCCCCCCTGTAACTATTCCCCAGGTTGTTGCTGTAAATGAGAACGTGTTCTCAGTCAACCTACCTGGTAAAATAAGGGTTAAAGAAAAAATGTTGCCAGTTGCCTATTTAAATGTGAAGTATCAGGTATAGGGGCTGGGGGCACCTGCTATTTTCCCCTAACTTCACAAGTTGTAGCAAAGGAATCTCTTTTGAAATAGGCTATGGAACATAACACTGGTGGTGGTGGAGTAATGGCAAAAAAGTAGACATTTCCAAGACACATTGGTTTGGTGGCGATTCCCCCATTCCAAAATAACTAGCTGCTGTTATTTCCAGAGTCAGACGTCACTGTCACTGGTTTTATTTGCATGGTAAGATTTTCCCATGGGTCGACTTGGCAAGCCAACTCCCACACACTCGGTGCCTATGATATCAGGGTGAACTGAAGTCTTGGGTCCTGACTTCTTCTCCCGGCCCGTCCACTCCACACGGTCGCCTACGCAGCAGAAGAGGATATGGAGCAGTGATGTGCCGGGAGACCAGGAGAATAATAACACTTCTTTTTAAAAACGGAATAAATGCCAGTCTTTAAGTGACACTTACAGGGTTCCTCTTGTAAGTTTAAAATACTTCAAACGCAGATGCTAGCATGCAGGAAATGCCAGACTAATTCTCAGAGTAGTTCAATCACCCCTCACGCCTCCAGAGAGTTCTGTCTTCAGTTGAATATTGCGCGTCGGACGGGAAGGGTCGAAGAATACGAGCTCCAGCCGCCGTGGAAACTGATTATTCCAAGATGCTCCGGCAAATGCAATATTTGAAATTAACGACAGCACTCGGTAGGTGATATTTTCTCTGAATATGCATGTTATCACCAGTTTATTAACCTACAATCGAACGGTCTGTCGCGCGCGCATGTTTTAACTTGTGTGTGTCCACTATCCAGGTTCCTGTGCGCGTCCCACAGGCACATAGACATTAATGGTGTACTCAATTATTAATGATTCATCGTGACTCATAAAAGCATCCATTAGGTGTAAATTGCTTTTACATTGAATTTACAATTTTTTAACCTCAAGTAAGAAAGTTCATCATGGCTTATTTGAACGAACCTAAGAATCTGAACGGCTTTGAAATTATCCTCGCCGGCTGGTATTTAGATGTGTGAAATTGGTCAATATGATACAGTGGGGCACGACTCACATACAGTTATTTAAATACGCTATTCATTCTCATCTGTTACTATTGGAACCCACTGCAATTACAGATCATTGTTTCAGCTGTGTTTAGGAACATTTAAGAGAGCCACGCCACCTAGAACTCCGCAGTTATACATAAAGTCATCAGTGGCTTTCCGCGGGGGTGTGTTGTACTGCGGGTGGGGGGGTTGTTGTACTGCGGGTGGGGGGGAAGGGTGTGTGTTGTACTGCGGGTGGGGGGGGGGGGGTGGATGGCAGTCAGCATGAATTATGATTTAGAGCCTCATTTGGACGCTTAAGTGAGTGGTGCAACTTCCTGTGACAAACATTGAACATACAAAAGTGAAGCAAGCTTCTAGAACTGTCCTGGTTCCTATTAACTGAGACAGTTATAATGGCTTGGATTATTTTTTGCTGTGCCTTCAAGAAGTATTCAGACCCCTTTGACTTATTCCAAATTTTGTTGTTACAGACTGAACTCAAATGGATAAAAAATAAAAATTCTCACCCATCTACACACAATACGCCATAATGACAAAGTGAAAATATGTTTTTTGAAAATTACATTTCTCATTTACATAATATTCACACCACTGAGTGAATACTTTGTAGAAGCACCTTGGGCAGCGATTACAGCTGTGAGTCTTTCTGGGTAAGTCTCTAAGAGCTTTCCACACCTGGATTTTGGGTAAGTCTCTAAGTGCTTTCCACACCTGGATTTTGGATAAGTCTCTAAGAGCTTTCCACACCTGGATTTTGGATAAGTCTCTAAGAGCTTTCCACACCTGGATTTTGGATAAGTCTCTAAGAGCTTTCCACACCTGGATTTTGGATAAGTCTCTAAGAGCTTTCCACACCTGGATTTTGGATAAGTCTCTAAGAGCTTTCCATACCTGGATTTTGGGTAAGTCTCTAAGAGCTTTCCACACCGGGATTTTGGGTAAGTCTCTAAGAGCTTTCCACACCTGGATTTTGGGTAAGTCTCTAAGAGCTTTCCACACCTGGATTTTGGGTAAGTCTCTAAGAGCTTTCCACACCTGGATTTTGGGTAAGTCTCTAAGAGCTTTCCAAACCTGGATTTTGGGCAAGTCTCTAAGAGCTTTCCACACCTGGATTTTGGGTAAGTCTCTAAGAGCTTTCCACACCTGGATTTTGGGTAAGTCTCTAAGAGCTTTCCACACCTGGATTTTGGGCAAGTCTCTAAGAGCTTTCCACACCTGGATTTTGGGCAAGTCTCTAAGTGTTTTCCACACCTGGATTTTGCAACATTTGTCCATTAATATTAAAACAGTTTTTCAAGCTCGATCAAATCGGTTGTTGACCGTTACTAGACAACCATTTTCAGGTTTTGCCATAGATTTTCAAGTAGATTTAAGTCACAACAGTAACTCGACCACTCAGGAACATTCACTTTCTTCTTGATAAGCAACTCCAGTGTAGATTTCTCCTTATGTTTTAGGTTATTGTCCTGCTGAAAGGTTAATTCATCCTCCAGTTTCTGGTGGAAAGAAGACTGAATCAGGTTTTCTTCTAGGATTTTGCCTGTGCTTAGCGCCATTCCATGTATTTTTTATCCTGAAAACTCCCCAGTCCTTAAACATTACAAGCACACCCACATGATGCATCCACCACTATGCTTGACAATATGGTGAGTGGTACTCAGTAATGTGTTGTATTGGATTTGCCCTAAACATAACACTTTGTATTCAGGTCAAAACGTTAATTGCTTTGCCAAATGTTTTGCACCATTACTTTACTGCCTTATTGCAAACAGGATGCATGTTTTGGAATATTTTAATTCTGTACAAGCTTCCATCTTTTCACTCTGTCATTTAGGTTAGTATTGTGGAGAAACTACAATGTTGTTGATCCATCCTCAGTTTTTTCCTATCACAGCCATTAAACTCTGTAACAATTTTAAAGTCACCATTGGTGAAATCCCTGAGCAGTTCCCTTCCTCTCCAGCAACTGAGCTAGGAAGGACGCCTGTATCTTTGTAGTGTCGAGGTGTATTGATACACCATCCAAAGTGTAATTAATAACTTCACCATGCTCAAAGAGATATTCAATGTCTGTTGTTTTCTTCTATTTTTCTTCTTACCCATCTACCAATAGGTGTCCTTTTTTGCGAGGCATTGGAAAACCTCCCTGGTCTTTGTGGTTGAATATGTGTTTGAAATTCACTGCTCGACTGACAGACCTTACAGATAATTGAATATGTGTTTGAAATTCACTGCTCGACTGACAGACCTTACAGATAATTGAATATGTGTTTGAAATTCACTGCTCGACTGACAGACCTTACAGATAATTGAATATGTGTTTGAAATTCGCTGCTCGACTGACAGACCTTACAGATAATTGAATGTGTTTGAAATTCGCTGCTCGACTGACAGACCTTACAGATAATTGAATATATGTTTGAAATTCACTGCTCGACTGACAGACCTTACAGATAATTGAATATGTGTTTGAAATTCACTGCTCGACTGACAGACCTTACAGATAATTGAATATGTGTTTGAAATTCACTGCTCGACTGACAGACCTTACAGATAATTGAATATGTGTTTGAAATTCACTGCTCGACTGACAGATCTTACAGATAATTGAATATGTGTTTGAAATTCACTGCTCGAATGACAGACCTTACAGATAATTGAATATGTGTTTGAAATTCACTGCTCGACTGACAGACCTTACAGATAATTGAATATGTGTTTGAAATTCACTGCTCGACTGACAGACCTTACAGATAATTGAATATGTGTTTGAAATTCGCTGCTCGACTGACAGACCTTACAGATAATTGAATGTGTTTGAAATTCGCTGCTCGACTGACAGACCTTACAGATAATTGAATATGTGTTTGAAATTCACTGCTCGACTGACAGACCTTACAGATAATTGAATATGTGTTTGAAATTCACTGCTCGACTGACAGATCTTACAGATAATTGAATATGTGTTTGAAATTCACTGCTCGACTGACAGACCTTACAGATAATTGAATATGTGTTTGAAATTCGCTGCTCGACTGACAGACCTTACAGATAATTGAATGTGTTTGAAATTCGCTGCTCGACTGACAGACCTTACAGATAATTGAATATGTGTTTGAAATTCACTGCTCGACTGACAGACCTTACAGATAATTGAATATGTGTTTGAAATTCACTGCTCGACTGACAGATCTTACAGATAATTGAATATGTGTTTGAAATTCACTGCTCGACTGACAGACCTTACAGATAATTGAATATGTGTTTGAAATTCACTGCTCGACTGACAGACCTTACAGATAATTGAATATGTGTTTGAAATTCACTGCTCGACTGATAGACCTCACAGATAATTTAATATGTGTTTTGAAATTCACTGCTCGACTGACAGACCTTACAGATAATTGAATATGTGTTTGAAATTCACTGCTCGACTGACAGACCTTACAGATAATTGAATATGTGTTTGAAATTCACTGCTCGACTGACAGACCTTACAGATAATTGAATATATGTTTGAAATTCACTGCTCGACTGACAGACCTTACAGATAATTGAATATGTTTTTGAAATTCACTGCTCGACTGACAGACCTTACAGATAATTGAATATGTGTTTGAAATTCACTGCTCGACTGACAGACCTTACAGATAATTGAATATGTGTTTGAAATTCACTGCTCGACTGACAGACCTTACAGATAATTGAATATGTGTTTGAAATTCACTGCTCGACTGACAGACCTTACAGATAATTGAATATGTGTTTGAAATTCACTGCTCGACTGACAGACCTTACAGATAATTGAATATGTGTTTGAAATTCACTGCTCGACTGACAGACCTCACAGATAATTGAATATGTACGGTACAGAGATGAGGTAGTCATGAAAAAATTATGTTAAACACCATTATTGCACACAGAGTGAGTCTATACAACTTATTATGTGACTTGTTAGTTTTTTACTCCTGAACTTATTTAGGCTTACCGTAACGAAGGGGTTAAATACTTATTGACTCAATACATTTCAGCTTTTAATTTTTAAGTAATTTGTCAAAATGTAGAAAAACATAATTCCTCTCTGACATTATGATGTTTTGTGGGGCCTGGTACACAACAAAATGTGGAAAAAGTCAATGGGGTGTGAATACTTTTTGAAGGCACTATGTAGGAATATTATTATCAACAATTTGGGTTTTTGTCTAAATTGTGATGTCTTGTAATTTGGAATACAATCAGTGCTGGGATAAAATGGGTAAGTACCTACAGTAATAATAAGTAATCTGAAGTGAATGAAATTGAGTTCCTGTGTGGTGTTAGTCTAAAGCCAGACCTCATGTCACGCAACCATGTGTGGGATTTCTGACACTGCTAGTGATGTAATAAATTATCAATATAATTTGATTTTCAACATTCCAAAGACCAATTATTGAAAGTTTGCACATTTGGAACTCCGGGCTTATCAATATGAACTAATTTCATTTTCAGACACTTTTAAAGCCTATTTTGTACCAGTGTGTATTTGAAAACAGATATGCCTGTTGCTGGTGTGGAAAGTCCCGCAGTGACTTGTGACTGAACACTCAGTTATAGGTCCAGCAGTACTGAATTAACTTCTCAGGTCATGTTCCTGTAGTTCTAAAAGGGGGGAAAGTACCAACAATGTATTTGAGACTGGGTCTGCTTCCAAAATGGCACCATTCCCCATATAATGGCCTACTTTTGATCAGAGCCTTATAAGCCTTGGTCGAAAGTAGTTCAATACATAGGGAATAGGTTGCCATTTGGGGCGCAGCCTGGGACTGGGTCTGAAACCTTGAAATGCTCCTCTGTTACTGTAAAGTCAACAGTGTGAGCGTCCCTCTTATTCTCAGTTTCCTACGCTCACATGTGACACCGGCTCGTCACCGGCTCGTCACCGGCTCGTCACCGGCTCGTCACCGGCTCGTCACCGGCTCGTCACCGGCTCGTCACCGGCTCGTGACCGTCATCAGAGAATTGAGTTAGAGATGCAGCTGGAGATAGAGGCTCACATTAGCCGCTATCACATCTCACCAAGTTTGCGTCCCAAATGGTATCCTATTCCCCAGTTAGTGCTCTACTTTTGAGCAGGGTCCGTAAATAGGGAATAGGGTGCCAAGACCAAGAGTCTCCCTACTTAGGCTCTGGGTCCTCTCCCCACAGACCACTGACTGCACACCCAGACCCAGTTCATTAAACTCCAAACGGAAGTAAACAGAATGAAACAGGGAGAGACTACTTTTATATTTTCTGCTGCAAAACATTTTCCGTTCCATGCCCTAATGAATCTGATCCTAGACTTCGTTAGTTCAGATGGAACACATCTACAGTAGTGGGATAACTCATATCTCATCAGTTCCATGCCCCCACCCTCACCCCTCCCCTCCTTGGAATAATGAATTTGTGAGGAGCTTTGTTTAGTGGTTATTGTCCTAGCTACTCGTCCTGAGTATTGAACCAATCTATGACCTTGTCTACCTCTGTGAGCTGCCTGATTGCTTATGAATGAGGGGGTCTTGGCTGGAACCTACTGGTTGGGACCATACTCAGAAATCCCATGTTATGCTAGGAGTGCCGCTCCAGCGTGGCCCAGGGGCCCACATGTGGTTATTGTAGTGGCGGCATTTGAACCTTATAAATTCCTAACGGAGATGAGAGTACAGGTGTTTTTGGTTTGGGACCTCGAGGAGAGCTCATCTGGCTTCAATCAGGGGTGTGTGGGACTGGGACAAGTGACCTTACTCTGGACACTTGAAAACACGCGGATATGCTTAGCCATATGAGTGTAAGAACACACACACACACGCACACAATCATACCACACACACTGATGTTCTAACTCTTATACAGTATGGACACACAAAGCTCTTGGACAAGCAGATTACAGTGATGTTTGTTCT